>NC_080465.1:33551372-33726372 GCF_028018845.1 Melospiza georgiana | reverse complement strand
AAGACCAAAAGAAAGAAATAAAACAGACAAAAAGAAAAGATTGTCAAGATTTCAGTACATCTTTGAGCAATTCAAGTGAACATGATAGCCACTCCTTCTGCAGAGCTGAAGACAGTGAATACAAAGTAATTACATTTTGGAGCAGTTCAGTTCTAAACTAGAACCAAATTAAAAGGAAAGGAAAACTCAGAAACAAAGGAGCAGGGATTTACAGCAGGAAGAAAACACCTGACACTCATTATTTAATAACTACTAATGTGCATTCAGTTAGGAATATTCTGGACTTACATAAATGACAAGGAAACAATGAAAACATTTGGGGGACTTTAGGACTTAAACCGACTTAACAAAGAAAACCAAGCAAAGAAAATAAGGGTTGAAAAAGACTAGTTTTCACTGGAGTGTGGAATAGGATTCCCAAGGGCAGCTATTGAAGGCCCATCTAAAACCCAGACTAGACAAAGATTAGAAAAACAATACAAGCTCACAGTAGCAGGCTTAAATTTCAACTTCACCATTTCAAAGTTCCAAGACTTCCGGAAACGAAACCCCACCTCTTTTAGGCCACATATCTCTAAAAATTTCCTATGAGACAGATGAAATGTTAAAGTTGCTTTGCACTGAAACTAATATTGCTACTTTTGCAGTTTTGAAAAACATTCCAATTATACAACATCAAAAACACACTTGTGACTACCAGAGCAAGACTGAAAGTTAGTAGTCTATAATGTGAATTTTCCATCTTGATTTTTTTTTCCTTGCTAAGACACCATTTTTTTTCTGGCAAAACATCTGATCTGTTATTTCCTCACTTCGCCTGTGTCACAGAACTTTTGAATGTATGTTAATACAATTGAGATTTTAGACTCTTTTTCTTTGCAGATTCCTTTTTTTCTTTAAATATTTCTAAATCTACTGCTGCCAAGACTAATAGATTATATAACTTCAGAATTTCATTTTGCACAGTAATTAATGTCTGAGATTAATCTTTCCCATACTGGAGAGATATTGGAATTTCTTACCTACAGGCATGTTTTCAGTACTTTTGCAGTATATGTGGGTAATGCTATTTGCCAACTACAATAACTAGGGCAATAAAAATGAGAAATCTAGATGAGAGATCTTCATACCAACTTAAATACCTAGATGGAATTATTAAAACTTGTGGAGGTCAAGTTAAATTAAACAGTGAGGTGCAGGGATGTGCAATGCTGAATATACAAGGCTGTAACCACTGCAATTGTTAAATTAATTCTTGTGGTTGTTATGTAGTGGCCTACTGCTGTTTTTAGTGACAGTTTGTTTTGGATGGTTTACTGCAGATCTACCAGTGGCTGCTGCTTTTGGAAAGACTGTCAAATATGTTTCATTCACAGTGTCTGCATTATACAGATCTTCTATTAACATGTGCACAACTAAAAATTATATACAAATTTCAACGTAGCATCAAGCTTCCAAAATACTTGTAAAGACACACTTCCTGTAGATATGGTGTGCTAAAGTTCTGGCAAACATCATTTAGAATTGTCAGGACTTTAGAAATTACATTTATTTACAGTGTTTGTATTTCATGCCAGACTCTCACACATTGCATTGCTTCTAAGCACAAGATGAAGCAGTATAGAGAATTTATCTGTTTCTTCTAAGCACACGCCAAACATATGAGTATGTAAAAAGAGTTTCAACATGAATTAACAGTTCTAGCAATATTTTAAAGTACAGGAAATTTTATAAATTATTCTGCTGCTTTGAAAATATAATTTTTAATCTAAAAAGCTCAGATAAACTAGGTGTAAATAGTTTTGACCATCTTCAGATTTAATGAAAACCAGTTTAGGAAATGCTCTAAGATTTTGCCATTTAATGCAAAGAGAAGTTTAGGTTTTATGTTTTAACTTTACATACTTTAACTCACCCACTTTGCAGGCATACTGATACACTAAGCAGTGTATTTTCTTCACGCAATCCAAGTAGGCTTCAGTAGACACATCCATGCAGATTAAATAGGTACTAAATACAAAGATTAACCTTTGCAATGAGGGAACACTGACAACAGCAGTCATACAGGGAACAGATGAGACTGAGGAATGTAGAGGATGGATTATCAGCAGATCAATGTCACTGAATTTGTTTTCATTTGGATTTTATCTTTTTTAACAGCCATAGAAGCCACTCTAGCTCCAGTCCAAGAAAAATTCTAATTTGTTACAAGAAGATCCTACCTCCCACCCCTAGCAGTACAACCCTGGGACAGTCAGGTCATTTCAGCAGATAACAGTGACCAGGCCATAAGCCACACAATTTTAGAGACAGATTATCACATTTCTACAACTGCAACTCCTAATAATCATGTATGCCGTTCTGGTATAGAAGCTACTAACTCATCATGCATCTATTTTGGAAATACATTTTAGAAACAATTTGAGGATTTCTAGTAAACTAATCTAGTGGACACTGAGAAATTCCAGAGGATACAGAGCACTGTCTAGGAACAAAAATGGAACAACTCTGCTCTCCAAGTATTTGAGAGATGCACTGTACGACTCACCTTAGTTTGTCTGCACACAGTATAGTCAAGGTATTTAACAGTTTAAAACCAGAAGTATTCATTTGAAACCTACATTATGCTGAAACTACGATAAAGTTCAGACTGCACCTCATTTTTAGTGTGAGTAGAATAAACAATAGTATCCTTTGACAAATGAAGGCACTGATTAAAACTGGAAAAATGGGACCAACCTGAGTAAATCTTATTGGTTTGCCTGGTTTCCTGTCTGGTCATTTGCTAGTAACTAAGAACAAAGACAAACATAGCAACTAAATTTAACAGAGAGACATTAATACAAACAGACTCCTCATGGTTGACTGGTGTCACAGAATTAATCTTCTTAAGTAAGGTATAACCCATGTGAGGTACTATCTCCTCCAAACTGGTTAGTGAAGATGACCATCGTAACTGAGAGCAGAGATCACATACACACTGTACATTCTCCCTTCTTCCCCTGATCCTGAAGGAAACTGCTTTGTATGATAGAAATGAAAAAATAAAAAGCACTTGAAACAGAAAGAAACTGCAAACATTGAGTATTAAATAACTTGTGAATTATTACAGCAGCATCAAAGGGACACCGACATGTTCTGAGCCATCACTCACAACTCCTGGTGCACTTTTTCTTTTGAAAGGTGCTTTGAGATCCGAGTAGAAAAGTACTTTTAATAAAACACTCATCCATTTTGCTGACAATTTTTTCTTGAAACATAGGTATTGACTCCTGCACTCCAGCCAAAATAACAGTTTGTATAAACTTAGCACTTAATGAACTTACATGGCAGTTTCTAGACAATTGGATACTTCTCACTTCCCCGGACTGCTTTTCAGGGTCTCATTTCATGCAATCTGCTACTTTATGCTGTCAATCTGCTTCTTGTATTGCACTCCAGGAATTACTCCTGTTTGTGACATATCATGTGCACATATAGAAATTGTATTTTCCTAATTACAAGATATCCTTTGGGTAAGAAGCAGTGCAGAGTGTAATGCATTATTAATAATTATAGAAACTACTGCTTTTTGAGGAGAAATCTATACTAGCATACTTGTTTAACTGTGCTTTGAATTGTTGGTAGGGAATAAAAAGTTGGTAGAGAGGATGTATGTCCAGTGGTTAGGAAAAGCAATGAGTATGAAGATGTACACTTAGTCCTCAAACAACAAATGATGTGTTATGGGATACTAGGTAAATAAACTAAATTTTATTTTTTTTATAAAGTCAATTTAATTTATTTTTTCTATTCTGTTTGTTTATCCATGTGTAAAACTCAAGTAACAATATGTAACTATGCACAGACATGTTGCAAGGCTGACTTACCTGATGAAAAAGATGCCATAGATAAGCCAAGTATTTGCTATAAGTATTTGCTATTTTAAGTGCCTCTACATTAAAAAAAATTAAGTTATGCAATGCTAGGCTCACTCTCTTGGATATCTTTTATATTTTTTTTAATTTTTTTTTTTTTTAAGAAAACTAAGCAAAATTTATAAATACATCATTCCTTCCCTGACATTTGCATACTTACTGGGTCACTTCTGCATAATGCATGGGTGCATATCCTTAATACAGCAACCTGTTCTCATAAAATGACACTTGGCACTGCATCTGGGACACTGTAACCTCCACAGACTAAAAAGGATTTGGATTGTGTCGTCCCTTCTGATTATGCAGTGTGTGATAGGAACAAGGATGTGTGGTGACATGGATCGATGGAGACTGCACACTGTGTTTTCTGGTTCCCCTTGTTTCTACTCTTCATTTTTTGTTTCATGCACTACCTCTAATAGTCCTCCTACAGGAGGACAAGACCCACACATTTTATTTATCAAAATCTTAGTAAAAAGAGCTATTAAGGAAAAAAGGATTTTAAAGTAGTCATGAAATTTCTTTCTCTGATACTGTAACTCAAGTTTTCTAATCACTGAATGTGATCATCAGCATTCACAATTTATGCCTAAGAAACTAAAGCCATGAAAAGAAAGACATGAATTTAATAATGAATTCAAGTAATTTGTCTTCCATGTGTCTTTCTCTGTCCCCACCAAGGAAAGCGAATAGAAGAAATCCCTTGCAGAGATGATGACAACACTTCAATCAAATTACAAACAAAGTACTTTGTAAAGAATATTGTAGAAAGAGGCCTACTACAAGATTTCCAGCATGAAATTTAACAATCTGTCAAGCACCACACCCAGAAGAAAGTTGCAGGTCACACAGCATCATATAATTTGTATTCCTACAGTGAATTACCAAAGTAAACCACACACATCCCTAGGGACATACTAGTTCCTTCTCACTGCATATTAACTTGAAGTCCTAAGATGTTCAGAAGGATGATGCTATTCAGAATACAGTCAGGACTCAAAGAAAACCAAAATGCATCTCATGTCAGCTGCACGTGTCTTCCGTCTCATATTCATGTAATTATATATGATACATAAACAAATATAGGCACATAAAATTTTCTTGAAAGAAAAATAGAAGAGTCAACTACTTCAAGAAAAAGTATTTATTGAATCCTGATTTCAATGGCTTCAGTAATTAGCTCCCATTGGTTTCAGAAGAGTGACTTCAATGACAATGTTAAAACTTTTGTACTGCTTTGCACATTCAAAAAAACTTTTAGAATTTTGTGCTATGCATAAACACTAAAGGTAGCTGGATTAAGCAGTAAGAAAAGGCGAAGTAAAAAATAAATGCACTACATGTACCAAGGACTTTACACATTCGTATAATTCCATACCTTTTCTTACTTTCACTCTGCTGTATGAAGAGTTACACTGAGACTTCTCACAAGAGAAGAAAGCAATTTAAAGTTGGGTATTCTTTGAGAGGGGCTCTGTAGTCAGAGAGCTTGTCTTCCTACCGCTATTCCCTTAGAATATCAGAAAGAATCCTGGATTTCTGAAGATGACAAATTCAGAAATGATAGCATAGCAGAGGACATACATTGCCTGATCATAGTAGCACTTGAAGTGTGTGAAGAGGAATTATTTTTCTAAGCTAAGAAACATTCATTTTTTCTTGAAAAAGGTCGTGATGTCAACTGTTACTACTGATCAAGTTACTATAAGTCATCTCAGGTTACATGTGCTCTCCTAGAAGGAAACGTGGTTGACCCTTGCTAGCCACATGACATCCTGCACTCACATGAGCCCAATTACAAGGAAGCAGAACCATCCCATAAACCTGTTCAGACAGCTTAAACACACATCTCAAGGAAAACAGTTACAACTAATTAATCTTCCTCTTTAAAAGACCTATCTGTACAAAGCTCCACCACCAAACAGGCATGAAATAGCTCGTTGAATAAGGACGGCAATTCCCAAGAAATAATGGTATCATAATGCTTCTGCAATGGTTAGTGAGTGGAGCTAAAGACAGCACTTTAAAGCTGAGGATGGGATTTAATCAACACAAAAAGGCAAACAAGAGTGGTTGACCCAAGGCTGAAAACAATTAACACAGACATGTCTGAAGTCAAAGAGTGGAAAGGGGAGGGAGGAGGTGGACAAATATTAGAGCCTTGATCTCCTATCACTTTAGTCATACTATAAACTATCAGAAGAGCAGCCATTATTAAAAAGTATCCAGAAACATGCCAAACCCACTGGGAAACAGTGCATGTCCATGTCACTGAAAGTCAGATTCTAATCAGTCAAGTAACTAGGGTATCAAAAAAAAAGAAAAAATAAATGCCTAGCACACATGGATGCACAATAGAAATCACTGTAGAGTGTCTTAAGATGATTTTAGGTCAAAACTTTATATGAACAAAAACCAATCCAGATAATATGGGTAACTAAGACAAAGAGAGAGGTACCACCTTCCCAGTAATTCACACAAAAAACTTGGTTCATGTGGCTACTTCTGTTACTGTTTTTCTGTTTCATTGTTGCTGAAAATACCACTGTTTGAGGATGAGCAAGTGGCATATAAAGCTTGGAAGCCACATGGTGTTCATAGTATGATGTGGAAGGATGTGAGGTTTGGGTGTAAAATCTGTGAAAGTTCACTGTAAAACAGTGTAGGAACAAAGGCAGGGTGCTGAAATCAGAACTGCCTCAGCCAAGCTGGAGCCAGAAGGATCAATCATGTTGTTTCTTGCCTCACCTTGGGGAGGGTTGTTAGTAAAAGATGAGTCAGGGAAGCTGTACTTAAATCTCTTTCCCTGCAAGATCAGGAACATCAGAATACTGGAGTAGAAGTACTGGCACTTCTTGTTGACATCTGAAGGGAAGAAGCAGACCTCAGGCTATCTTATGTCTTGGAAAGCAGCACATAGGCCTTCTCTTCCCATTCATGATCCGGTACCTCATTTTAAAATAGGTGAATACATTTGGCAAATAGTTACAGTCTCCAGACAGATAAGAGTGATGTGAATGTTTTTGGGACAAACCTGTCTCATAGACCACATTTCCCCACCAAAAGGAGTGGATCTCACTTCAGGGTGGCCAAGTTTTCTGTCACCTGTTCATTATTATCTTGCTGTGTCAACTGTAGTCTCAGTGTCTCCTTGCTCTGACCTGAAATATAAATTAAGCCACTGGTTCTGTGACATCCAGTGAAAAAGCAAACCTAATAGAGATCAAACTTTTCCAATGTGGAAAGCAATGATGAAGGAAAAGAAATCTTCTGCCTATTTTTCACTTTCTATTTATAGAGGGAACCATCATGCTTCATGATAGTCACCAACATGTCCATCAAATGGGGCACTCAGGATTATAGTGTTCAAATGACATCTGCATTAAATGAACGTGCAGTGTTGTATTAGATTGCGTGTAAGTGCAGGATGTCCTACAGCCAAATATGGCCACATTCCATTTCAAGAGAATAGCAGTAATCTGAGTCACCTTGTTAGCTTTGTCAGAGCTAATAAAATCAACAGTACAACTTTTGGCAAGAGAGAATTCTAGTGCAGTTTTCAGTAAGTTGCACCATCTGTTTTATGAGCCAGTCCTACAGACGTGGCCTGAAGACAATTTACTTTTTTTTAATGTCCTCAGGACCTTCATGACAAAGTCCAAGTAGGAAGTGGTTACAGAAGTAGCAGAGGTCTACCAAACAGAGCAGGCATAACAGAAAGAACCTCGCAGATTAAAATAAAAATGTTGCTGAAGCAACAACAGGTCGTCAGCCCAATGCTAATTCTGTATTTCACTCCTCTTAGGTCCAGGACTGATGGATCTTCTGCTTTTTTCTGTTTCTCAGAAATAGCTGCTGTAAAACAATTTTCCTCCAACATAAAACAGTTTGAGTAGTCACGTCATTCTCCTAACAATTCACTTCAGCATCCTTTTTGATGAGTCTCTGAGAGTGATTAAAAGAGGTACTTGGAGGAAGACAGTGAAAAGCGCAAGGTACTGTGTTGCACTCCTATACACTCATTAAGAAGGTCTGAAGACTATCTGACAGCACAGTCGCAAAGAGATGACAGGAAAGAAAAGAGAAAATAGGACGAGGCGCTGAACATATTTTTCCAGCATTGTTTGCAAAAGTCAGTTTGGAGACTCAATTTTGTAATTTCATGGAAAGTCATTCTGATGAACAGTGCTAATGGCTACATTGCCTCTTTCTGAGGATATCATACTGTGTATATAATCTGTTTGAGAAACAAAAGAGAGCTGACAAAATGAGCTTGGACCTGAACAAGAAACCAATTTTTTGACAGCTGAATGGCAGATTTTAGAAGAATGTGAGGTATGACAGGAATACTTGACTAAGAGCAATAATTTAATCTTCAGAAATTATTTCTGATGCTAGATTTTCAGGACCAGGCACTGGATAGCTTGTATGATACAAACTGATTTTTGTTGAGATTACTTCTTGTCTTGTCCAGATCTGAGGCCAATGATCTCTGCAATTCCTCCAGACTGTCTAGACTGGTTATTTTTCTCAGAAGTTATTGGTTAAGGTGAGTTCTCATAATCCTTTCACACTGTGTACCTCTATTTTTCTGCAAGTGAGCAGTAAAGGACAGGGCAATCAGTGATGGATGAGCTCTTTCACTGAAATCATATCACAAGAAGGACAGTCCTAGAGATGGGACACCTCAGAGAAAATAAACACAAATTCTGTAGAAGAAAAATTAAGATAAGACCTAAAAACCAAAACAAAGCTGATTTAGTTGTACGAGCACAACAACATGTTTTTGCTCAGCCACATGGAATTTGAGAAAAAAAAAAAAACAAGGTGTGAGATGTACTGGCCTGTACAGATGCAGTCAGTCACATCATGCATGTATGCATTACAGGTAGTCCAGAATCAGAGAACATTCTACAGCCCAACACAGCAGGATATTTACATCTAACCACAACCTGAATGAACATACATATATATAAATACCAGGCAGAAAACTACAAATATGCATGAGAGCTTATTTATACAGAAAGACCAATTATCCCTCAGAGTCCCCATGAATACTACTACTCAACTTTTGTCCTGTGCTAGTGAAAGGACCATAAACACAGCAATTATTTTATCAAAAGTACCTGACAGTCAGCTACATTAGTATCTCCACAGGCTCATCATTCTTGGTTTTGTTCTTAGACTTTTCATTAATAAAGACTGCCAGAATTGGATTGAACTCCTTTCATAGAATGGCACAAAGCAGGGCTTGGGTAACAACTGGAAGCCTATTTTCATTTTGACGTCAGAGTTTTCAAAGTTGTCTCTCCAGAGGCAAAAGATCAGATAACTGTGTAGTGTGATACACAGCTCCCTACCCATAAATATCTTATTAGTACAATAAAGGGAAGCAGGCCTCTTAAATCCATGATGGGCATATTAGTATATTAACACAGGGTCCACAGCCTACAGAGAAATGTTCATTAACATACATGTGTTAATCTCATCTATCTAATTTCTATCAGTATATGTAGGTAACTTCTGTGAGCAGCAGAGCAGTCCTACCCTTTCCAATACTTAGCTGAGTGTCTGGTAAGAAGCTGAATGTATTATAAACAAAGTCAAAGAATCAGAAGTTGGCACAATATAAACCACAGAAAACAAGCTGGTTGAGAGTTGTCATTTCACCTATTGCTGAGCTAATAGGCAGTAAAAAGTAGAGGAGTAGTAAATCTGTATCTTAGAAATTTTTGTTTAAAATTGTAATGATGTAAGTAATGTCTGCATATTATATACCAAGGTGTTAAAGGGTGCAAGGGGAATAGACGTGGGATACAAACAATTTGTTTCTACATTAATCAACTAACTGCATTACTAGGCTTGAGTTCCCTACAGAGCCCAGTGTGCATCACATACAAAGGCAACGGGCAACCATTGCTCATATTCAGATATTCATTGGGTTCTCTATCTGTGGTTCTGTGAATCACTGATCGTTCAACAACACATGGAAATTATATCTGTAAACCATAACTTCCTTAGAAATGATAATGTAATATGCAATATCCTTTCAATTATCTAAATCCTAAGCTAGATAAGTGAGACTGAAAATGTAATAATAATTTGATTTGGCATTTAAGCATGTATTGAAAGAGTTAAAGATACACTAACAGTTGGTTGTAGCTCTGCTGCGCATCCTCTAGCTACAAGAGAAAAACATCTCAACCAGGTAGACACTGTGAAACTAGTCCTTCTCCCACAGATGAAGACAGGACAAAAGAGGATTGCTTCTCAGCCACTCAGGATTACAAGTTCCCAGTCAGTCTTCCACATAGCTGTTGATATGTGACAGGTTCTGGTTCCTGTTCCTTCTCCATCTGTTCCGTGCTCTTGTGATTCCATTTCTCTTAGTAGCACTTGCACACAACAGGAGTTAACCACAACTTCAACAGAACTACATAGATGTGTCTGAGGGAAAGACATGGCTTAGTATCCATGAATTTATATGGAAATCTCAGCACTTAAAGCCTCCTACATAAGCCTTTTACAAATTTTTTTCGAGCTCAATTGGAATATTTATTAACTTACATGTAATTAAAAACAAAAACAAACACAAAAACTCCCCAAAAACTTCAGGTTAGTCCTTCTTTTGCCTTTAATTACTTGACAAACAGTAGTATAACTGCAGAAATTTTGCCTGAGGTAAAAGTTGGAGTTGAGCCTAATCACTAGCTGGAGACATTGTTCTGGCTAACTTAGGCAGAACGCATTTGTACTGTATGCCTGAACAATAGTTAGGCACTACAGTTAAGGATTGCTTTTAGCAGTTGTTGACTTTGATTAACTCTTTTCTGGATTATCTAAGAACACAGTTTTAATGTTTTACATTACTGAATTTGCATTAAAGTATAAAGGCAGAGGCAGTGAGGGTACTCTGAGCTCATCAGAGTGTAAACAAATCAAAGAGACATGATTAGCCTTCAGAGAAACTACATGCAACTTTCTGAAATGCAGACTAACACCTTCTCCTTACTCACTATACAATTCACACAACAGCATTGGCTTTATTTCCAGAATAAACCACAAGTCTTCCTATTTTTCTGTATTGAAGTAAGGAGTCAAAAGTGAAGCCATGAAAGCATACAAAGTTTCTGAAGTAGAAGAAAATAACCAGAGAGAACACAAATGTGTCTAGAATATTTATATTAAAAGGATACTATTGTAACAGGATGTCATTTGAAAAAATGGATTAAAGATTATTTTGGTCAGCATTTATTAAAAGACAAATGAATTCTGCCATAAAAGAGAAATTTATTTTCTCCAAATTAGATACGGTTCTTAAAATGCTCAAGATTTTTCATTCTATTGTTTCATGGTTTTAGTGTGTTAAGTCAACAGGCAGGTGGGATGTACTTAATTTCAAGACATCACCAAAATTATTCAAATTTTGCTAGAACAAACATTTTTTCAGTACTACCCTGACTCCCCAGCATCTTGCAGTATCCAGCATGATAAACTCTGGTTTGTTTCCACCAGAGTCTGTTCATATAAGCCTTTAAACTCAGAAAAACTTGACGCCCAATCTTGAACTACCCTCAATTCTCAAGAGCATCACTGGACAGGATACTTCCTGGTGTGTGCAGAGGTAGTCTGTTCAGACTTTCTTCTCATAAATTACAGAGGAATTTTTCCTCAGGTAAGAATTTTCTCATTCATTTTCTTTCTAAACTACATGTTAGTACTTCTGAAAAAAGCAATTCATGTATTTCCTCATTGCTCTGAAAAAGTCCTAAATGAAATCCACACTAAAAACCAAATCTGCAGAACTACAGAGCTAAATCTGAGCTTTCCGGTAGTTACTTCATCTGAAGTACAGCACATTGAGCCAATTTAAGACATGAAAATTCTGCAGACTAGGTCTATCATATCAAAATCAATGCACAGGAGACTGATAGCAATGAAGGCTCCTATTGGTATATATAAACATAAATGACAGAGGTCTCTCCCCTTCACTTCAAATAGCAGTTCAAGAAGAAGGAAAAAAAATGGAAGAAACATAAAAGAATTATGCTTACTAGTGAAGAACACGTCCACTGCTTCCAACACTAAAGTAAACATTAAACATTTTTCTTCTACCAAAAAGTGTGTTTAACACTGCCAAAGTCAGCTTAAGAGTCTGTACTGAGGCACTCCAGTTGGAACTCATAGTGAGAGAGACACATGTTTTTCACAAATGCTAATTTCCCACAATAAGTCCAGCTTGCTCCTCCAAACCTGCAATTTACAGCTTATTTATTATTTTTAAAGCTATTTGTAAAAGGTAAAAGGTGAATATTTTCTCCTAGCATTAGAGAACAGGCAGTATCTTTCTCCCATCCATTCTTTAGCATTGCTATATTGGAAGTAAATCATTAACAACAAATAAACATAAATATAATACAAATATAATATCAAATACTGATAAACTTGCAGCTGCCTACCCATAACCCATACATGCAGCAATGACCTTCTAAAATTACTTAATTCAAATCCTTAAAAAAGCAATCCATTAAGAACTTTACAAGGAAAGTGCCCAAGGCTAGTTTAGAGGCTGATTGATGTAACTGAGAAACATCACAAAAATAGAGGTTAAAAAATATGTAATAAAAAATCTGATGCTTGATAAAAAATGCAATACTGTGACATGTAACTTCCTGATAAAATATGGTATTCCACTGTATTTTCATTCTGATCTCTGCTGTTATGCAGAGATCATAATGAAAATACTGAACTAACTGAACTAACTTTTACTGAACTAACAGGTAAAACATCTTTTGAGCCCACTGTATTCCATAAGAAACTTTATAAGCAAGAGCATTTCAATTCTGCAACATCTTAATATTCATATTTCTGGTTTCAGTTTTATATGGTTTATGGCAATTTTTTGGCAAGGAAATAGAAAGCACAGCTACAACGACCACTAAAAGAACACTGGTGTACACAGTAGGTGGAAGTAAACTTGGGAACATGGAGAAGCTAAGGAGATGAAAGCTGAGAAACTGGATGAAGATTTTAGGTCCTGGGGGGCCCGAAGTTGAAAGATAGGCACTTAAGTGCCCAACTGAAGGGGCGGGGCAGGGGGGTGGAGGTGAAGCCTACTTATGTGCACACACTCATGGGGAAGGAAGCAGAACAGTGAGCAGCATACAGCTCCGATCTTCCCTTGATTTTCTAGGACTTTCTTCTGGAAATCTGGTGAACAAAAGAACACAAGAATCAAACTTCTGTCTCCTTAGGCTTTACTGAGCACACTCCACGCTGGCAAGCAACTGTATTCAGTGCTTTCAAAGGCATATTGCTGTGTAGGAGTGATGACTGAGTGCCCTCCAGGCACCTCAAACGCAATGCTGTCACTTCTAGTCACTACTCAGCAGGGCTAATGCCATACCTGTTATGACAAGAATCAGCCACTTAAAGGCACCACACCTCTGCCCCCACAACACATACTTGGAACAACGTATGAGCCGTGCAGTAATGTTTTAGGTGTTGCCAAGGAGAAGCAATTTTTCCTATAAACACTGTAGAGATGAGAAGCAAGAAATTTAATAAACTCATAGGAAGACTTCTTAGTCGGAGTCCAAATAATTCCTATGATTTTGTAGTAGTTCCTCTTGTGTATGGTCAGAGAAAGTAAAAGATTAAGATGCCATTTGACGAGGCTAAACCGGGTTTTAGTTGTCAGCCTAAACCTGCCATCTGGTGTCAAGATACAGCAGATCACACCCCAGATGTGATCCTTCAAACAAATGGCATTTCTACCCCCTTCCTCTCTTTCTGCAGAGCAAGCAGAGTAAAGGATCTATCAAAGATGCAAATTAGCACAAGTTAGTTTCTTAGTACAGCAACTGGTAATAAGAACAATCACATCAAGAGGTAAGATTTCACATACATGCAGAAAAAATCAATTACTGCTCACAATCTCCATCTGTCAGTATTCAGTGCCATGGAAATATGTCTGCGGTTGAGGAAGAAGGTATGAATTTCTTGCTAGCAAAATATGCAGGTTGGCCCACCTCAGCCATTTGAAAATCTCCTGAAAACCGAGTCTTTTTTTCAGGGCAGTGTAAGTTTTGAAATCTTTGTCTTATTTCTTTACTTCTTTCTGTCGCAATATCTCATTCCACAATTGGGGTGGAGAAGGGTTATGCAGTGCTATCATTTGCACCTCATTAGTCTTGGGCTGTAGCTTTGAGAAAGCTGATACTCCCTCTAAATTTTTACAGATGCTTCTAGTTTACCAGTTCATGACTGCACTACTAGGAAAGACTTCCTGCCACTAAACTGCTTGCTGGCATGTAAGCTGAATTTCAAAATCCCTGAAAAAAGTAAAGCCCTGTGCGGCTCACTTGCCTTATTCTTGAGGAAAAAAAAAAAGTATCCTGAAAAAACACAGTAAAACTCTTCACTCCTAAACCTGTGAGAGTAAAGGCCTTGCAAATACTTCCTTAAAATTGCAGCACATCTTGATTTTGAAACTCCCCACAAAAATGTTCATTAACAGGAAGGTATTTGTGGAGGTGTTTGTGGTGTAAATTTGTACTATGACACATTAAATAAGTAGGGAGAATAATTCATCAACAGATAACTTTTTTTTTGTGAAAATCTAGGTATTTTTCTTAATTTCCTATATGCCACATGCATAATCTTTCACTCAGTATTATATTTATATAGGACATTCCTCCTTCTCCACTATGTCATGCCCTATACTCCCTTCCTTAAAGGGTGAGAACTCTTTAGGTGGTTTGTTGTTTTGTTTTGTTTTGCTTTTAAATCACTTTTTACTTTGCTTTGTTTACAATAGTTCTGGAGAGTTTTCTGAAGTTCGGAGCAGGTGACACTGGTCTGTTCTTAATCTTTAGTGCTTTAGTAATGTTAAGGCTAATGACGAGGGACACAAATCCCCTGATGGAACTGAATGCATTCCAAGATCCCCGACCCACTCAGAGCAGTAATCCCCTGCAGCTGGAACTTACTTACCACCATGCACAGCTAATACATTTTTTAAAAGCTAGTCACTAGTGACAAATGTAAACTGGACTGAACAGCTCTCATCTCCTATCCCCAGTCTTCTCTCATAACCCTGAGACTTGCTATTTCAATGATGGATATGATCTGCCTTTTAAAGCTACCAAACCAGAGTTGTATAGCTCCACTCTAAGTGACTAGAATGTTTTAAAAGCATCTTCAACTGTCAGACTTGAACAAAAACAAAAAAGGTAATTCTTTACACAAACATTTCACAACTGGGAAAACCATCTTGGTTGGCTTTATCACTACCACTCTGAACCCACTATTTATTTAGATGTTACATGCAAGCCATCTGTACAACACAATTACACTATCTGCTTGATGCTATTAAGCTGCTTGCTGCTTTCTGTTGTCTTAATAAAACTCCTGCTACATGGGAATGAAATCCAAGACCGGGGCTCAGTTCTGCTGGTGGCAGTCTGAGGCTAGTAAAAGAGCAGTCTGAAGTTACAGCCTCATAGTAGTAATTCTGTGTACTATGGCATACTTCCATGTAGATTCCCTTGGTTAACTGACTGCAGAGAGCTACTCAAATTCACATGTGGGCAAATTATAACCAAACCAATTTCTCTAGATATTCCGAGGATGGGGAGGGGAGGACTGTTTCCAAGTAACCATCCTCTTCTCAGCAACTTCCATAGAATTCTACAACTGAACAACTCAACCCTAATCGTATGTTGCAAGGAAAGCAGTGAAATAAAGAGGGAAAGCTGAAGTCTAAATACAAAGAAAAAGATTAGATCACTTAGAGGAAAGGAAAGGAAAAAAAAATTCCAGTGATGACATAATTATAACAAAACATCCCTAACAGGAATGAAAATAGAAAGGGCTTGATGGTAGTTCAATTGTTTAATAAAGCCTTTTTTTTTAAATAAGGTAGTATAGCTCCTTATTTCTGTTTGTTAATTTTCACAGATAACTGGCATTACCGGGATTTCAGTGCTATTACCAACAAGACTTGGAAATAGCTACCAAACACTGACTACAATACTTAAATTTCATTAGATTTAATTACTGCAAAGTTAAATCTGGTGAGGGAAACATAATTGTATAACAGTCCTCAGCATTCTAACTTCAGTTCAGCCTCTGCATATTGCATACTTAAGTATCTAATTTAGGTCCTAACATTCACTCCAGTTAATAATGTGTAACTAGCAGAAACATAAAGAGACAGTGACAAACAGGTCTCTATGAATTAAAATCAGGTCTAATTATGTGACCTTTCTCTGTCCCTTTGAGCCCTCCTGAGGGCAGGTATTTCAAGCAGCCTTGGTGACCAGTCTCAACAGTAACCATGTAAACGGAATGTGTAAGATGGGGAAAAACCAACTCCAGTTCTAATTAAGAAAGAATTTGCTTTATAATCTAAATTTTGTAATATTTTCTTCCATCTCCTTCCGCATGTCACGGTCTGTCATATTTCTCTAATATAAAAGAAACCAGACAGTCTCCAAATAATTAAACAAAAACCTTTATCTCTCTAATTTTTCCTTTGAATACAGCACCATGGGATTTCAACACAGTGCATGAAATTAGAAATGCACACTTTTCTTTGCATGTTGTTACACTCAGAAATTCATCCAGCACCAACACAAGGCTAAGAAATAGGCTGCACAGCCATTATGCTAATGATGGGCGAATGGTGCTTTATGGCAAGAATGCCCACTCTGCCATGGGCAGTGTTGTTTGTTAATATTACTACTCTTCAAAAGGTTTAACAGTATCAAATATTTTTAAGGACTTTCTCAATTTGTGGTAACATGTACATATTTATAACTCCTGTCGTGATCTTGGATTACTTACTGTAACTTACACATTCTGTTCTGTATTACAGTATTTGCTAATCAGAAATTAAACCTGGCATATATAAACTTCATCATAATGGAATTGAGCTAAGGCAACAATACTCTGCAAGTACAAAAGAAAAAAAAAGGCAGTTCATATCACATTAGAAAAATGAGATCAAAGTAAACTTGGAATTTTTTATTAACAAAATATAACTTAAAAATAGCATCCAGTGTTCTCTTTTCATCCACAGTAAAAGTGCTAATGTAAACAAAACAGAAACTGTAACAAGTAGAATATGCAGGAAACATTCTAAGAAAGCTGAAATGTAAGATTTTGTAGAACTCACAACTAATATAAACAAAGAGGTGTAAAAAACAGGGATGGCTCTGAAGAGCTCATATACTAGACCAGTGTTAGCTGACAAGAAAACCCTCAGAGCTGTAACTTTACTAATAATCTTCTATATGTTTCTGTGTTCATTCAAACACTAAGAAGCAGATTTACAGACAGTCATGGAGCACAAAATGGAAATTCCTAGCCCTGTATGAAACCCCACACCGCTCTGGCAGACCTTGTGTGAAATGAGCACTGTCTCTTTAAGCTGCAGGACCTGCTACACTTAAGCAGTCTGCAGCCAAGGAAAAGTTCTGAAGTTAAACTCTCAGGAGCAAACATTTTCTACTTGTGAAGTAAACTCTGTTGAAAGACAGCAGACTATGGTCCCACCAGTAAAAACAGGAAAGTTTTCAGCCAGTGACAGCTCTGCCTACAGACAAGGAAAAAAAAAAAAAACTGTCACAGACTCACTTTATTAAACCATATGCTCATTGCCCTGTGAAGAAAGCAGGGTCACTAATTAGTTCATTCTGTGAAAGAAGCCCCTCCTGATCCCGTTGACTTTTGTCCCCCTGGTTAGCTCAAGCTATTTCTGTCATGCAACTCGAAAATCACTGGAGGGAAGAAGATCGCCATAACAACCGCTGAAATGATCTTGTGGAATGTGTCTAGTGGCACTGGAATAACCTGAATATGTGCTCCAGATGTGTCGGCTGTCACGGAAAAAGTAAACACATCTGATGGACAACGTATGACTGGATGGCCTCACAGTTGACTCCAGAGAGTTGGGATGGAGGGGAGGGAGAGGAAAGGAGGCAGGGAAATGGAGTCAAGGGCCAGGCAAGAGTCACCCTGTGGACCTGTGCAGCCTGGCAGGCTGAGAGGGGCGAGCACTGGGCTTGATTGTTCCATTTCTGTCCCTCCTCTGAGTGGCCTCTGTGGGACTGCTGCAGCCTCTGTGCATTTCTGTCTGGCACAGACTTGTGAGCTTTTGGGAGCAAACTGAAATATGAACTTCTAGGGGGAGGGGGAGAGGAAGAGGGGTTTCACGATGCTTGCTTCCTAAAGCTGGTGTGTCAATAGATGGTTTTATTTTTTTTTTTAAGGCATTCTGCTTCTACATTCCCAGTCCCCTCTTGCAGAAATAACTTGGCCTGTCGCCTTCACTATACTGTAAAGCAACATATTTTTCATATGGCTGAAAAAAGCAAGCCTGAAGTTATATTTTCAAAGCGAGTTTAAGTTGTCCCCTCAACACAGACAGGCCCCCACTTTATCCACCTTTCTCAAGGCGGATTGCTTTTAGTAAGTAATAAACAATATCTATTTACAATTATCAAAAATATGTATGTGTATTTCTAGGAAAAAGAAAATTAAGGAAAAAATCTTGGTTATGCTTAAGGGTTTGCTTCCTACCCGAAAAAGAGGAAAAAAAATCCAAAAAGGAAAAAAATGCTGCAGCTAATCAACAGTTAAGAAAATATATGTAAAGGCAGTTTTCAGTATTTGGAATTTATAGTCCCAATCTAAAAAGCTGTTATTGTCATGAAAATACACAAAATCTGCAAGTTAAAACATGCACCTGTATTAAGCACTTATGAAGATACTATAGAGGGTAAAACTGTCTGCTTGGGTCAACAAAGCCATGGCATTAGGAGACCAGTACAACATAGTACTAAACTAGTGTTCTGTCATAATTTCACAGAGGCAGGAGTAATCCATAGGCAAAATATCAAAAAAACTTGCTTGAATTTGTTCTGTACACTCAAGACTGGCTCAGCCCAAGACTTCAGACAGGAACACACACAACCTCTGCCTTTGGAAGAAGTACTCTATGTTCAGGCACTCTGGGGCTGGACAAAGAAAACTTACAGCTGGGGCCAATTCCTGTTAAACTCAAGTGAAATTAACATGTCATAGAAATTCCTCCATATATTCCATAATAAAAAGAGATAGAAAATATATTTTATAAAATTTTTAAAAATAGAAGTCATGTTAAAAATGTTACTAACTCCAAAATACAGTCATAAAATAAATCCATATGGTCTTTTAAAAAATAGTTATCTATTTGTTTGCTGAAAGTTTTAAAAATAAATTTTAAGTACTGCAAGTTATTAATTTTATAATCGTGCCTCAATTATGAATTTACAAAAATAGTGTAAGCCTGCTTCCTTATTGCTTCATTTATCTGGGTTCACAATCTCTCAGACAATCTAAATCTGGAAGAGAAAACCAAGTGTCAACTCCCTCTCTAAAAAAACACATTCCAGAAATTTTATTACAAATGTATAGGAAACAGAATATCGTTAATTAGAGATAATTGCACTTACAAATGGCCTAACTTCAAACAATTCCCAGTGCTTATTTGGTTAAAAATGAAGCAGGTTTCAAAACTCAACACTTTAATTAAATCTTGATAAAAGATCTCATGGTGGCACTTTCAAAATGGCTGACACAAAGAGGTTCCAAAAGTTTTCTTATTGCCTCTTTTTCAGTGAGATATCAGCAAGTTTATGACAAAGAAACATTACTAGTCAACAGTAATGAAAGTCATTGTGGACTAGCCTTGATAAGCAGCAAATTAGTAGATCTTCAGCAGGGTTCCCTCCTTCCATATTTAGGCATAGTTTAACAATATTACCCAGACAACCACAGAACTAATTATTTGGAAAGATGTATGGCAAGAAGACAAAGTTGCATCACTACTGATCTTGCCACATAATCTTCCACATAAGGGGACCTCATTGGGAAACGACTGCAGACAGCCAAAAATGCGCCTTTCACAGGAAACTCTTTGCCTTTCAAGCAAATACAGTAAAACATTGCCAAACAGCAAGCCAAACAATGTAAAAGAACAGAGTCTTCTATTAGTTAACAACTATCAGAGAAAAAAAATACATAACTCAACTAGAATAAAAAATTTTAAAAGTCTGTCTTATGACTTTGTTTGCCTCGCGTTGTCTAATGTTAAATGAGAATCATGGTAACAAGACCTTAAGGCCCCAGATACTATGCAGCCCCAATGGGATAGACTCTCACATTCTGTTAGATAGAAAGGAACCACATCATTTTCTGTATAATCTGGAGTACTGGATACTAAGCATGGAATTGTTCTTCACTTAGCCTACATTCACTGCAGCAGTTAAAATAATTTTAGTTACACCAAACAGTTCTTTTGCTTCTAATCAGAGAACTCTTCTGCTGGGTAGGAATGGGACTGTGTATGCTCACACCTGGAGCGTCTACTCAAGTGATTTACCGAACCAAGTCCTAAGTGAGAACATGTAAATCCTAAGTGAACCAAGTCCCAGGTGAGGAAAACCACACCTCCACAAATCTTATTGCTTACACACATGCCTGGCTGCACATGTATTCCAATATCAAAATGTTTAAAAAACAAAGACATACACAATTTCTGGGGACAAATTTAGAGTCTCTTGGTGTGGGCAGACAATCTGTAAATCACATAAGTGAAGGAGTTACTTAGAAGTTAAGCAAAAAAATCCCCAGCTCTTTACACACCACTACAAAATCGTAATAGTTCATAAATCCTCAATCTTAAGCATAATGCATAAGTAAAAAATGTTTAAAACTTTATCTCATATTGCCTTACTCAACTGCCATATAGCCTTACTCAGTTGAACTGATGTAGCTGTGAAAGTGTTGGCAATGGACAGGTTGCAGGGCTGGCTCTGTGAGGAAGAGATCAAGGGCTGCCCTGTCCAATGGACCCACCAGAGAACACAACTGAGCCCCTCAGCCAAGATGGTGGTGCCTCAGAGAAAAAAGACAGGGCAAAACACAGGAGAGTGGGAAGGAAAAAAAGACCAAGAAAAAGCACAGCAAACTCCAAAGTCAGAGAAGGAGATAGCAGAGGTGCCCTAGCAACCAGATCACCCTGCAGCTCAAGGGGACTATGCTGGAACAGATGACAACGCTAGGATCTGTGGAGGGCCCCAGACCAGAACAGGTGGATAATCCTTGAAGGAACTGTGGCCCATGGAGATGCCAGATTGAGATGATTTTTCCTGAAGGTCTGCAGCACATGAAAGCATCCATGCCAGAACAAGGGAAAACCGCAAGGAAGAAGGAACAGCAGAAGAGACCTGTTATAGACTGACGATAAAACCTCCCATTACCCATCCTCCTGCACTTCTTGTGGGGAGTACGCAAGTCTGCAACAAAGAAATAATTAGATTTGGGTGGGAGTTTGGTCCTTAACCAATGCTAACTCATCAAATCAACAAATGTAATAACCATCTCATGGACTGAACAAAGGGCAAGGGATGTACAAGGTGTTATTTTGCAATTGGGCAAATTAGTCCTTCCTAAACAATTCATAGAACCCATCTGTCTAGGTTGCATTGTTCTGGCTATCACTTCTCTTATCCTGCACAGTCATTATTGGCAATAATTTCTACTTTTAACAAGCAATGGAAAAGTCTTTCAACTAGGGACATAGGATTAGTATGAATGGAAGTTTCATAGTAAATCTGGATTTCCAGTTCCATACTGCAGGGGTATTTTATGTTACACTTGAGTATGTTTTGGTAACCTCACTACCATCTTCGTAACAAATGTAAGGTTTACTATGCGAAGACAATTTTTCCAAGTATTTTCATCTAACTGAAAGTAGCTTTCAGATAACGTTTAGAATGTTGGGAAGAATTTCAGTTGCTTTGTACAGACATTCTGCAGATAACCTACTTTTTTCTCCTCTTCTGTTTTGGCATACAGGCATTTATTATTCATTTAAAAAAATCATTAAGATGACTTGGTTAAAAGTTTAGTTAGGAAAATGAAGAAAAATTACACTTCAAATAAAACACCTATTTTAATTAAGAGTTCAGAAGAAGCACTTGAACATGCTGAGGGGCACAGGAGCACACAAATGCTACTAAACCAAGGTTCTGTCTGGTGAATGAAACAGTTGAACAGAAACCACAGTCATGGCTAGTAAAAGTCTACATTCTTGCAACATCAGTTAGGCCAACCGGGAAGCTAGCTTAATCTTGTAAGTCAGTATGCTACTTTTTTCACCTGGTATACAATTCAAAAAGTAGTACTCATCTTCTTGACATCTTCCAAGAAAAAAAAGACATGTCCAGATCAGGCATTACTGAAAACAGAGATTCATAAAGCACAAGAAGACTATGCAGTTCTAAGAAGCAACATATACGGTATGGCTTGGCAAAGTTCTAAGGACAGATATCAATCTCTGTTGAAGTTTTAGAGAGAAATTTGTATTCATATCAATGCACTGACACAAAATCTGCCACAATGCCCTACTTTAGAGTATTCTATATTGATTTAAGGACAATTAAGTTGTTGAACTGGTTTTATTTTAATTTACTCTGACTTCTACTCAAACCCCATTGAAAACATTTGCTCCTGCCTGCACCTGTTGAATTTACTACAGTTCACTTCCCACTGATAAAAATATCAAGGCTTCAGGAAAGCACTTTTTCATTTAAAATAAATCCATTAGGTTTTCCATGTCACTAATTTGGTTTCTTCCTGCTGCTTTTTGCTTATTGACACCTGAAGTTTGCTCATCTCTCTCTCTCACAGATCATTTATCAGAGGGGATGCAGCTGGAGTTCAGGCACTCCAAAATACTAAATATGAACAAGACATTGCAGTCCTCTGCAGATCTTCAGAGTAAGTCTGATCTCTCATGGAACCAGATGTTTTGTTATCTCCAAATTAGCCACGGACTTCATTTTGCACAGAGGAAGGGCTTCATTTCACCATCTATCATGTTTCTGGAATCCTTACTTTTCAGTTCACACAGCACCAATCATGCTTCTGAGTCTTTTCACAACTGAATTTTTACTAGTGTATCACATTTCTGGCAAGCATTTTTGGGAATGGGAAAGGGGAGCAAGTATTAATGGAGAGGATCAGACCCACCCTCACCTCTTGAGAGATTACTGATATGATACTGATATTCATGGTATAATGCAAAGAATAACCTCCATGTGTATGATTCTGGACAAAAATATATCCATTTAGCTTCAACAAAGCTCTTGAAAAATGAGGGTAATATAGCTGTGATACCAGAAAACAAACAAAAAAAATTATATTCAGTTACTGTGTTGGACAAGTTCTTGATAGTGGTTTTTTCAACCCTTGCAATCACACTAGGGACCTAACTCATGGTGAATACAACCCTTCATCTACATGGGATTGTTTCCTCTTGATACAATCAGAACAGATGAAAACCAGATGCTGGAGGTCTAGTTTGATGGGATTTTGGTTTTAGAGATTTTTGCACAACAGAAGTCATTCAGCTTTTTGTGGAGCTTAAAAATGTCCTCTTCTCAAGAGGTATAACTTAATAATACGTTGCACACTAGTGAAGACAACAACACTGCCATACACACAGGTCTTTGAATCTTTTCATCCAGGTTGTTTTCATGTGCATTAGAAGCAGATATTATAGGCCCTCATATTTATACAAGGTAAATACACAATGACAAGTAAGATGTCAGAATGTTTCAATGTTTCTCTACTTTTTTTGTATGTGTTATAAAACATTTAAAGAACTAATCAACTTGCTTTAAAAACTGCATCATTAAGAGGAGTAAAAATGTAAAGTACTGTAAGTTAAAATGTTTCAAAACAGATGCTGACACATAGAAATTTCCTCTGTGTATATTGAAATATGTTCAGAAACTTAAAACTGAGACAATGGATAACAGAGAGAAACCAGCAACAGACTGACTAACTTCTAGGAAAACACATCTGTATTTTTGTTTGTGCCATATTTATAAAACCAATGCTGGAAAAGCTCCTTCGGTTCTTCTAGGCTCTTAACTCCAGAACTAAGTTAAGGAATAGGGTCACAATTCAAAAGTCAATCCCAGCTCTTCTACCTGAATCCATCCACATTCAACATTTAACTCAAAATCAAACCATATTTGTGCAAATTAAACTGAGTTCTCCTTTCCATAAAGGACCTTGCCTTATTCTCCTGTAAGAAGAGGCACTGTAGCAGAAATGACAATTACTGCACATCTTCCTATTTATCTTTGAAGTAGCAAAAAGAAGTGTAATTTTTTCTTTACTGCAATAATGGATATTATCAACTCTTTCGATTTATAAGTTAAATATTAAAATAATGCAGCAGTGATAATGGTCTGCCACATGAACAGTGACAAAATACTTCTGGTATTCCTGTTCAACTACATGTTACAGACAATACCAACCACAAGCCAAAATTTCCTCTTTTGCTACATGTTATTTTACATGGAACAAAAGCAGGTTTTTTTCCCACAGCATTTCTCTACTTGTTTTAGAGAGTTTAATAGTTTTATGTTCCCGTCAACTACCAGTTAATTTACTGATAGAAAGGTTTTTGTTATTGTCAAGTGATAATTACTCTGCCAATACTGCTACTAGATGCTTCATTCTTCCATTCTGATTTTCTATATAGAAACCTTGAAATATATTAATTGTCAGGACTTGTAAAACTCTCTCAGATTCACGGGCAAACAGTAGTCACTTTCAGGCAAGGGTCATTCATTTTTAAGCAATCTGGAGCTTGTACTTTGAATTTTAATCCTTATGGCATGACAGGCTCTCCAACACTAAATGAATGGAAGTAAAGTAGAATGTATCTGACCCTTCGGACCAATAGCTCCATGGCCCTCTGTAACCACTACTACTCAGTGTTGTCTTCATTGACAAGATTTCTGTGTCCAGAAGTGAAAACTCCCATGTAAGTTCCTCACTGCTAGTGCTCTGGAAACCTTGACATAAATACTGTAAAGACAGACTTAAAAATCAGAAGTTTAGGGAGATCATAAATACCTTGCCTGTCTGAGAGAAAGCTGGAACAATCACATCCAAAGTGAATCAAAGATAAGGACAAAGCTGTCTTCTTCCTTTACAGCAAGTGAAGGGAAAGAGGACATGCCAATGAAGAGAATAATCCATTACAGATAGAGAAGATGGAGTCCCTGCACTGGGATACAGCAAAAGAGCCAGCCTCCTTTATTCTTCAGTGGCTGAGCAAGATCTACTTGTTTCTCAGACAACTCTACCTCCAATTTTCACATCAGCGAAACAGCTGGCTTAATTTTCAAAATTCACATGTGAGCAGACAGTTGTAAGAACAGAAAATAAAGATAGTAAAATTATTTAAGTTCAAACAGGAGAAATATTTTTTTTAAAACCACCAAAATTCTGTATGTAAAGTACGCTTTTTTATACTGGCAAAAAATCTTTTTCTGCAGAAATTTGGACACAAAATTTTTGCATATATTTGAAAAAGAAAAAAGCAGTTTAAAAATCAATGAAAGATCTTACTTGCAGTGCACTAATCTTTCTTAGCAAGCAATGTTAACTCAGTTGTGACACATATAAAACTGGAATGCGGGACAGCATTATACTTTCCCTGGTCAGACTGACCCAGTCTTCTCCTTCCCTGAACCCTTCTAAAAAATGCCAGCTGTGGAGAGGAAAGTGAAAAATAAAACTGTCTGACAAGACACTGGAAATGTTTAAAAGCACACCAAACATTTTTTTGTCAAAAACTTTCAAAGGAAGTGATTTAAGTCACATTAATTTCAAGGATGCCACAAAGTAACAACCTTATTTGACAAAATCATGCTGCACTCTTGCCACAGAACTAAGGGACAGAAGGTTACATAACCAGTAAATTATCTAAGCAACCTTTAGTTGGAAAAAAAACCCCAAAGTTAAATTTCACATAATAAGAGGCAATAAATCATTTCTTTATCAAAAAAACCAAAAGTTTCCCTATAAAGCAATCATCATTATAATAAATATACATAAATATACAATATCATATTAAAAAATTGAATATGCATTTTGGAGAAATCCAAGCACTAGTATTGTAGTTTTAGTAACACAATGATACATTCTCTGTTAAATTAACAGTTTTTAATGCAAAACAGAAAGTAGCCATGGAACCCCCATAAAAATGAGGTCTCAAAATTTAACAAAGACCAAAATCAGAACAAAACCTGACAATACTGTAATCTATTGTTAGCATTAAATGCTCAGTCCTAAGACTTTAATTGCAACTACATGTGAAGCTCGGAGACTTAAGATTGGCAAAGTCTTTATTCAGCAGGCATGGACAAGGAGAACATTTTATACATGTTGGTGTGTATAAATCATTGTTTGCTAGCCTAGCTCTAAGCACAAAAAAAACCCCCTACACATAACCGCAAGACTCCTTCTTTCCTTCTGCATGTACCTAGGAAAATGTATAGATACACAAAGACACATATATGTATACACACAAAACACAAGCAAAGGATTCTACAAAGGAAAATATGGAAGAAATGCTGCTTTTCCCTATAGCTTCCACACTTTCTTACAGATACAAATGCCGGTCCTTTTCTTAATATAAGGAACTGTAAACAGTGCTTCAGGCCAACAGAACTTAGCCAAGCACTATGTACAGACACATTTTCTGCAAGTTCAGTACCACCAAACAAAATCTGCAGAAAGACAGCATGGCAACATAGACCTTCATCTGAAGTGGAGACAGACACCTCAGAATACTGTGATTAAAAGAAGTAGGTTATAATTACTACACATGCAGAGGTACAGTTCAAAAACACCTTCTCCCCAGGTTTAAAACAAACACACACAGATTTCAAGAAACAACCATGAGATGATGCACTTAAAATAGTCATATCTGTTTACAAATTCAAGTTGCTGCTTGGTGGAAACTTGATTTCTGCAACATGTCCCCAAGATACAATCTAATACTAAAACTTATCCTGCGGTAGGTCTACTTTCCAATTACTAGAAGTAAGCATACAAGGTATATAATTAGTTATGACACTGGGACAGGCATACATGTTTCAACACAGACAGAGCTCTGAACAAAGTTTTTGGCAGTATATGACAGAAGACTTAAATTGAAAGCTCAAAGGCAGAGTATAGTGTATTATAGAAAAAAAAAAATAAACCACCCTGTAACTTAAAAAGTTCTCACACCAAATGATTTTTAAAGGTATGAGCATATTCAGCTGAAACACCCTTCATAAGCTGGAGAGAAAAAAAATATTGCCCTGAAGCACCAAAATAGGCTATATTACACTTAAGAAAAAGAAACTCAATCCTTTGAATGGTTTCTTTTCTTTCAGTGAAAGGGTGTAATTCTTCCCTAAAGACTACATTATGACAAAACATTTATATAAATCAAAGAAGATTTCTTTAATGACTGTGGGCATGGGATCTTAAATCTGGGATGAAACACCAAATTCTATCAATTCTAAAATAAATTAGGCAAGGATTATACAAGTATTACTTATCTTGGCATTAGAAAAGAAAAAAAAAAAAAAAGAAGAGAAATGAACATTACTGTCAAAGACGTATCATCAACATGCTTTCAAGCAGCAGTTTGGAAAGGCCTTTAGCGCTAACTTCAGAATAAGTGAGCTCTGAGAAGTTCAATTAGGTATCTAGTTTCTAAATATTTTCATTTAAGCAACCAACAAGACACCAAATGAGATATAATGGCAATGTCCATATGAATTAACCTTATGGATGTCTTGTTTTATTCTACAGAAAGAATTAGACTTCAGCTATTTTAAATAAGCTTCCTCAGATGTTTGAAAGAGTCTTCTTGCTCTGCCATGCTCCCTACAAACAAGTACTTTAAAGGTCACTTTTTGAACAGGATGGCCATGATTACAGTTTTTGTAACAGGAAACACTGAATCTGTGTCTTTAAAAGAAATTCAAAGTCCATCAATTTGTGATGCAGGTATCTTGGAAAGTACACCTTAAGCTAAAACAGTAGTAACTGATAGGCTTTTTCAGACTGAAATTAAGCTAGTAATTTCATAAGACACAGCAATTTTTTAGTGTTTCCCCATGTTTATAAAACATATTACATATTCTCAATACACAAACAAACCAGATAATCAATGTTGGTAACTATCTTATAGAACATAAGAGTATAACATCATTAATTTCACACCCTCAGACAAACTTTGAGCAAAAAAGCACACTAAAATGCTACCTCCATCCTCTTAGATTAACATTACTTAGAGAGCTGATGCAGCACTGTTGGCAGAAATATTTCTTTTGTCAGCATATACCATGTTCTATCTGAACAAAATCTGACAGTAACTCTCTTTTCCCTGCTTCAGATACTTAACAAAAACCCCTGGCCCCTGCCAAATACTTGGAAAGAGTGTGCCTGTGATGTCACACATTATGTTCATATGAGGAAAGAAATAAATTTTTCAAGGATTTGAAGAGCACACAGTATCAGCTGCCTGTTCCTTCTGAAGCTGAAAGGGTTAAATGTTTGTTCGTTGACTACAATTGTGGTAATAGGTCTAACACAGCACTTAAAATTAAACTATACAAGTCTTCCTCAGTTAAAACTAGTACTTTCATCATCCAACAGTTTACTCAACAATCTGCACAGTACCTGGCTGGGCCACATTCAGCACTAGTTCAGTTCATGAATACAACAAGAAGCAAAATAACCTAATTTTGAGGAAGCGAGAAGCAAAGTTGGCAGCATGTGGGTACACCCAAAAATATCAACCTGTGTTAGCCTTCTCTAAATTGTGTCTGCCTCAGCAACTAGACACTTACTTCCAATTCTTACAAACAAAACAACAATTTTCAAAAACTACCTTCATCTCAAGAGGTAGAAAGACTATCTTGCATACTTTGTGAGCACTGATCCTGCATTCAAAAGGCCCTGGTGCATTTCAAGTGCTATAAGTAAGTAACAGTATAATGCTAGTATGAATAAATACAAAGATACTACAGTTCAGTGCACTCCAGAGCTACAGTGCACCTCAGAAAAACACATAATAACATAAAGCATTGCACTAATAAACCAGACAGTTTTTGCTAAGAAAGGCTGGACCTGATGATCTGTGACAACCCACTATTCTGTGACTATAAAGTTCATTCATAGATTTTGGTCTATTTAAGAGAGACTTGTATTTTTCAAATATTACAGTATACTACAGAATTACATTCCTATCTACATTTTCTTTCTTAAAATCAACATATGCTACAGATGATAGTATTATGCAGACCATACATTGAATGGTATGTATTCAGTTGAGGGGTTTTTAACTCTGCAACTATCACTTAGAATAAAATTGCTCCCCTATTTCAGTTCTTACAAGTTACACTAGAAGGATTACTGGACTTCCAAACAATGTTTTCTCCTCAGTTCAGAGGTTTTGGATAATTAGCATGGTGACTCAGATACTATTCATGGAGTGCCTGTCTTTAGCATGACATTAAAAAAACCTCTTGAAAATAATATACCATGATTCAACCTACCATGGTCCCTTCAGAACACAGTGCTAATACCATGGCCCTACTGTTTTCCAGCTCTCATAATTATGAATGGACACGAAACTCATGAAAGCCAAAGGCAAAACAGCCATGAACTACTAAGACACAATTACATAAAGAAGGGACCATCAGGTGACCAGGATATACAATCAGGGTGTTTGAGTTGGCTTGTGGCACATGTCACCCAGACTTACCAGCACCGAAAGTGAGGTAAATTCCACATAATGAGGATAGTACAAATGACTACAAGTACAAATGACTTTTTCAGGTCAGTGTGAGATCTGGTACTGACTGCCTTGCTGAGGGGGGATCTGTTCCATCAGTTCACTCTATTAAATAAACTGCAGATGAAGTTTGTTCACTCCTGAACCATCACAACATATGCCATTTCCTTTATGAGTAAGGTCCTAGAATGATTCATGGCTTAGGTATATGATTCAAGTTTGCAACATATATTCTTGAAATTTTGGGATGAAGTTCCAATAAGCTTGGTAAGAGAGATTTTTAAATACTAAGGGCCAACAATGAGTATAGCGCAAACCATCTAACAGAACACTCAGTACTTCCACTTGAAATTATCTAATACCTCTAAGTCACCAACCTTGCCTGAAATCAATTTCAATAACACCTGTCTCCCTTTGCATATCTATCCCTGTGATTGGCAACAGCACAATTACATGAATGGTAGTAAAAGAACTTATCTGTTAAGTAGTATGGTGTAATTTCAGCTGAGCTTCCATTATCCTTCACATAACTTATTAACTTCTATGCTTTTTCCCACTGTGGTACTACATCTTGTCAACACCTGATATTTCCCATTATTTTATGTGTAGCCTCAGTTTTAAATACTAATTTTCCCAAGACTGTCTTAATAGGAACACTAAGTTCCTAAAATTTTCACAGTCCTGAAGATTTTTCACAGAAAATACAGAGATATTTTCTATTACATAACAAAAACTAACCAAACACAGCATATGAAAATGTTCCCAGGACAATATAATCATAGTGTATTTCAATGTGCTTTTATAACAGCAATATAACCCAGGATAAAAGGAATTAAGACCCTATTTTGCAAGCCAGTGTAATGCCAGACCAGTTTTGGTTATTCTTCTTTTATAATTCAACAAGGCATAATGTTATCCTTTTTATGAAATATTGCCATCATAAATGGAAGCCATCAGAATTTTTAAAGAAGAGGAGATCCTGAAATTAGGCAAAAATCTACAAGGATTCTTTTACCAATCACATTCAACAGTACTTTCAAGACAAAATATCCATAAGAGCTGGCCCTTCGCAGAATTAGAGAGATATCAGAGGCTTGGTCATTAGCAGGTCTAGTTATCATTACTATAATATAATAATTATTTTATATATATAAATAAAATCTAGTATACTGTATTATATAATACTATAAGACACCGGATCACAATACTGGCTTTGGTTTAAATAATGACTAGGGAAACATATTCTAATCACAGAATAAGATAACTTTATATCTCATAGAAAACTCAGAAGACTGAGAAAAAGGGTTTACAATATACAGAACAGATAAGGAAGCTGGAGAATAAGGAAAATAAAATAAGAAATGCAAAACTCCGAACAGAAACCAGTATCTGCTAGAATTTAGTTCTAAGATTAAAGGGATAGTTGGTTTCCCCTTCAACAGTGCAATCATTTTCACAGGCAATTTTCAGAATTTATGTATATCTTACTTTTACTCAAGAACAAGAACTAGCCAAAAAGCTTTTCTGGTAGCAAAAATTCCAGTACAGAAAAAATTATGCATACATATACATATACATATACATATACATATACATATACATATACATATACATATACATATACATATACATAATGTATGTATATCTGAATCATCGGTACGTTTGGAAGGGATCACCAAAGAGATTGTGTGCTTTAAACTGCCTGCTCAAGCATGGTCATCTCAGGGCACACGACCCTGAGCACATGGCACAGATTTGCATCCTGATGGTTCTGGAACACCTCCAATAGGGAGACTCCATAACATTTATGGGCAATCTGTGCCAGTGCTCAGTCACTGCACAGTAAAGAATTTCTTCCTCATGTTCAAGTAGAACCTTCTGTGCATCAATTTCTGTTTATTTCCCCTTTGTCCTATTCCTAGTCAGCACCAAGAAGAGCCTGAATCCATAATTTTGACACCTTCCCTTCAGACACTTGTATGCATGGAGGAGATGCCCCCATAGATGTCCCTTCTCAAGGCTGATAAACAGATGCTCCAGTGCCCATCTCTGCCACCCTCCACTGGACATGGTCCGGCCACTCCATATCTCTCTTGCACTGAGAATCCCAGGACTGGATGCAGAGCCCCAGATGTGGGGGGAATATCTGAATGCATGTACATATCCATGTACTGTGTGCATACAATCTGTATCAGTATAGGTACATATTTTTTGTGTATATTTATATACATAATGAATTTTTAAGGAAACACTGTGTATGCAATTACCATAAGGTTTTGTATAGATACATACACACACAGACACAAAGAGGAAAGTTGCAGCAAAATTTCTGAAAATTTTTCCTTCCACTCCATCTGCAGCTCATCTTTCTATACTGGCCACTGGTTAGTTTATAACAAAGTATTAAACTGCTTTTTGAAATAAATTTGCATTAAATTTAAACATCAAATCAAAATCCTTCTTTCAATATGTAAAACAAAGAAACATACATATTAAGTACTAGCAAGGGTCCTCTCTCAATGAGTCTGAAATGTGCTAGCCACACAGGAACACACTTGGAGTCATAAGGAGATGAGACAGGAATTTCTAAGGCAGTAATGTGCAAGAGAGAGACACCAGGAAAAGATCTCAAAAAAATTTAGAGGTGACCAACAATCCAGCTCAAGTGCCTGGATGGCAGTATGGGCAGCAAACAGGAGGAGCTGGAAGCTACCATGCTGCTAGAAAGTTATGACCAAGATGCCATTCCTGAAACTTGGTGGGACAAATCCCATTACTAGTAATGGGACGGATCCCATTACTCTGGCAAACTGCCCTTCCCCAAAGGGACAAGGAAGCAGAGCTGGAAGATTAATAAAGTCTTTCATAGAACATAAGACTATGTTCTATGAAAGAACATAAGACTACGTTCTATGATCCCCAGGAACAAGAATTCAGGCAAAGAAGGCAAGAGATGGTATGGCAGAATAGGGAAAGATTGGTCAAATGAAAGGGCAAAAAGGAAATGCAGTGACAGTGAGGCAAGGACAGGTCTTCTTTCTGGGAGGAGCCCTGGGGTGCATCCCAGTCAGGTAGAGATGGGTGAAGAAGACCAAGGCGAAAGTGCAGTTCTCCTTGGCAAGGCATACAAAGAATTGCAAAAGCTTCTACAGGTATGTTCACCAGAATGGGAAGGTCAGAGAACGTATACTCATTCTGACAAGCAAGCCAGAAAACTGGTAGCAATGGATGAGGTGAAGGCTGAGGTGCTCAACAACCTTTTGCCTCGGTCTTCACTGGCAACCTCTCTTCTTTCACTTTTTGAGGGGATGGATCTCACAACAGGGACTGTGGGAGCCAAGATCTTCCCACTGTAAGAGAAGATCGGGTTTGTGACCATCTGAGGAACATAATCATGCATAATTCTGTGGGACCTGATGAGATGTATCCCATAGTGATGAGGAAATTGACTGAGTAGTCAATTTCCTGGTAGTTGCTAAGCCAGGTAGCTGCTAAGCCACTCTTCATATTTGCAAAGTCATGGCAGAGGAAGTCTCAGGTGACTGGAAAGGGGGAAACATTGAACCCACGTTTAAAAGTACAGAAAGGAGGACCCTAGCAATGCCTGACCTGTCATCTTCCCTCTCTGCTTGGGAAGTTCATGGAACAGATACTTCCTAGAAGCTCTGCTATGGCACATGAAACTCAGGGAGGTGATTTTCGAGACAATGTGCACTACTCCATCAAGGGAAAATCTTGCCTGACCAAGCCAGTGGCCTTCTATGATTAATGACTGCATCATTGCCCAAGGAAAGGGCTATGGATGTAATAAGGCCTCTGACACTAGTGCCCACAGTATCCTTTTCTCTAAATTGAAGAGATATGGATTTGGTGGATGGATTGTTTAGTGGATAAAGTGGATAAGGTGAATAAGGTGGATGATTGCATTCAGAGGGTGGTGGTTAATGGCTCAGCACTCCAATGAACACCAGTGGCAAGTGGTGTCCCTCATGAGGCTGTACTGAGACCAGTGTTTTTAATGTCTTCATTTACTAAATCAATTACTTCAATCAATGGCAAACACAGGGGAATCAAATGCATCATCAGCAAGTTTGAAGATGACACCAAGCTGAGTGGCATGACTGATGCACCTGAAGGCCAAGATGCCATCCAGAGGGTCCTGGACAAGCTTGAGGAGCAAGTCCATGGCAATCTCATGAGGTTCAGCAAGACCAAGAGCAAACTGCTGCACCTGGGTCAGGGCAAGCCCTGGTACCAACACAGCTGGAAAATTAAGGAAAGAGACCAGCCTTGAGGAGAGCGACTTGGGGGGCTCACATGGGAGAAAAGCTGGACATAAACTGGCAATGTATGCTTGCATTCCAAGAAACCAACTGTATTCTGGGCTGCATCCAAAGCAGTGTGGGCAGCAGGGCCAGGGAGGGGTTTTTCCCCTCTGCTCTGCTCTGCTGAGACCCCACCTGCAGGGCTGCATCAGCTCTGGGGTCCCAGTGCAGGATGAACATGGAACTGATGGAGCATGTCCAGAGAAGGGCCAACGAGGATGGAGTATCTCTCCTATGAGGAGAGGCTGATAGAATTAGGATAGATCAGCCTGGGGAAGAGAAAGCCTTGGGGTGACCTGATTGTGGCCTTCCAATACCTGAAGGGAGCTTACAAGAAAAATTAGGAGAGAGACTTTTCACATAGAAATGTCAGAGGAATGGCTTCTAAATGAAAGGGTATAGGTTTAGATTAGGTATTCAGGAGAAATTCTTTACTGTGAGAGTAGTGAGGCACTGGAATAGCTTGGCCATTTGTGGATGTCCTACCCTGAAAGTGTTAAAGGCCAGGTTGGATGGGGTTTTGAGCAATCTGGTCTACTGAGAGGTGTCCTTGCCCGTGTTGGGGGGGCGGGCGGTTTGGAACTAGACAACTTCAGAGTCCCTGCAAACCCAAACCATTCTATGATTTTATGATTTTGCTTGTTATGAGCTAATATTGTGTTCCTTTGTTGTAAACTTTTCAGAACAGGAGCAAAAACAATCCTAAAAACTGACTGAATAAATTTGGGAGTCTGAAGGTGAATAGCTGTATCCTTCACATCCTGAAGGATGAGGACATCCAGTGAAGCCTGAGGACAAGAGTAGCTCTCTTCACTCCACTACTGAGAGAGTTTTTTTCTTGCAACTGTTTGATCTACTGTAATTAGACTCTTCATGAGTGTGGCAACTGCTACATGAGAAGAGTGCTTTTTTTGACCCTCCATGTTTGATGGAGGGAAGACAGTAACTGCCTCAGTGTTCCACAGGTTTATCTAACAGACTCACAAATCCTGTGTAAAGCCTAGAGGCTTACAAATACTGCATGGAACTCAAAAATTATACAAAACTCATGCCACCATATTTCCCACACCTGTGAATCATTTAGCAGAAAAAGTACCATTACATTCCACAATACAAGTAACACGTGAGAGCAGGAACGTTGTGCACAGTTGGAAAGACACAAGCCTCTTGTCATGCAGCTAGGGTGACTAGAGATAGAAGCCTGACAAGTTCTTCGAGCATTATACTATCAGTCTCACTCACGTCCTTCCCTGCTGTCACCAGCATCAGAGAGCCCATTATTCACCTCTTATTTTTAAAAGACTACTACTAGAGTATTCACAAAGGCTGCCCATCAATCTACAGGAGATAGAGAACAGTTTCTTCCTATTTTCTGACCCCCAAGCCAAATCACAAAGAAGCAGTAGATCACACCCATCCCCGCTACTGTCAAACTGACCCTATCATTTCAAAAGTGTCTGCTCAGGAATTTAAGAAATTCTTGCTTATGAAGAATCATCTGACATCACAAATCCCTTAAGTATACCAGCTGATAAATAAAATAAAAATTGATATACAAACTGATATACAAACTAGTACAAGTTGCATGTAGATAAGAGGAAAGAGAGAAGATTGTAACCTACCTTCCAATGGCAAAAGTTAATAAATAAGCATAGTTTAAGTAAACTAATACAAACCTTTAAATCACACATCACTTATCTGATATTACTTCCTGTTCCTACTTCACTTTTTTTCTCTTATCATGTGAATTACATTAGCTTAGACTTAAATTCACTTAGAAGCTTTTAGTTACATAATGTACATGATTTTACACATTGCTTTTTAATATCTCCACCAAAGTGAGAAGAAAATCTTAATGTTAGTTTTTGTACTGAAAAACATAAATTACTCAGCCTCTCCACACTGCTTATATAATCACTGAGCCAACTGGCTTGTACTGTCATTTATTTTGATCAGGCATATTTCATGGGATATCAGAAACAAGAAGAAACAAGGTATCTTCAAAAGCTGGATCAAAATACAGCTGCTAACTGAAATACAGTTGTAGCCTAGCACAAAAGTTCAAAGTTTGCATTTTTGCTTAAACAGTATTTGCTTTTTTCCCCCCAATTCCTTGCATCTCTATCAGAACAACAAAACGCTTTCCGAAATGCTCTCTAGGATTCTGTACAGAATCTCATTCTGGAGAATTAAGTATTATCTGTAGACTTTTAGAAGCATATAACTGGCATCAGAGCAGTACAAAAACACTACCCAACTCTATTGTAGACTATAAATTACTGTCCGTAATAATAACTTTTCAAACATACCGATGGGGTATATGTCCACTGGATCAGTATTAGTAATATACCTGCAACTGCACAGTGAAATGAATAAAAAAACCCATCTTTAATAAAACTGGCACACTGCCACAACAAAGTCAATGGAGTTAGGCCATTTAGAGTCTGTCAAAACAACTACAAAAGTAATTACTTAGCAATGAAATTTTACATGCCTTAACAATAAAGGGTGAAAAAGCACTTTCAGGAAAATATTTCCCTTAGTTCAAAAATGGCACTAATCAGGGGTTCCAAATTAATTTATGTTAAATTTATTATACCTCAATTCAGTTTCAAAGTAGTTTTATTGCAAAAAATAGTCACCAGGCTAGTTACAGTAAAGAGAAGTGGTTTATCATGCTGAGCACATCCTTCTAAATGTCAAATGCTACATTTCAACAGGAAAATTTATTTGATTCCTAACTGGCCCTTTCATCTTTGATTTGGAAACCATGTAGTAAGTTTTAGACTCATCAAAGCTAAAATCAGCCTAGTAATGAAAGAATCTTTTAAACTAAGGGCACTTTTATATTTGTTCCAGATCATGTCTCAAGATTTTTTTTTTCATTTAAATATTTGTCAAATTCAAATCACAAAATAAAAAAGCTTCTCTTCTAATTTCAGGCAACTGGAATTAAGTATCAGCATTACAAATGATTCCAGTGTTTGAACAAGGAAAATTAAAAAACTATATTTGCTGAATTTTCTCTTAAACACATTTTTCTTTGGATGCACTTGTTCCTATGTTGCAGTAATTATTCCAATATTCCTACAATCAGCTATTATACTGCTGATCACTTTAGATTCTATGTTCTGAACTAAAGCAAAAGGTGCAGTCATGGTTTACTTCTTTAATATCAAAAATACAAAGAACTAGAAAGCACAGAATTACTACCTATATACTGTAACCTCTCATACTTCCAAATGATGATAATCGAAAATGTTAATCTGAAATAAGGAAGTTTTAAAGAATTTTCCTGTAGTCCACTAGATTTATAATCTTCAAAATCCTCTTAGTATGCTATGAAAAGTGCAAAGGAGGTGACTAGACTTTATTCAACAGATTCCTAAAACTGTAACTCCACTGCTTTCAGTGGCTTTACTCCCACTTCCAACCTTGCTGTGAATAGGAGCAACAATAAGACCCTAATGTTCTACCCAGAACAAAGAAGAATTATTAAAATTATAAATGAACTATAAATCTATAGGTTTAATTTTGTTTTAGCCAAAATCTCCTTATAAGTCATATGTAAAAGTCATATGAAGTAATAGATAATATTGTTATAATGCTACTGATAAAAACGTAAGTAAAATGCATTCTAAGAGTTCAACTCTGGGGAAGTCAGGAATAAGCATGTATTTTTTGCTATTATATAAGCTGAGAGCTCAGAGTTCAGTTAGATTAGGTTAACAGGATAAGATGGGCTTCCAGACACTTCAGAATCAAAATGTATGTGAATATGGCACTGGATTAAACAGAGGGCATGCCTCAGTAGAATGAGGAAGTTGTGTCACACCTAGTAATTTTGGCTCTTTAGGCAGCAAATGTAGAATAAACTACTTAGATGCACCTAGATATTCTCAGCCAAATTTATGCCTCAGAAAAGACCATGACAATGCTTTTACAAAATCAAGGGTGAAATTTTGAGCTTTAGTAAGAGGAATATTTCAAAATGTACTGCAATTAGTATTTGCAATCTATTTTTTTTTCAAGTAATGTGAAAAGATTTGCAGGTTTAGATCCAAAAACAAGTAGAAACAATAGTCATAAGGTGTATTATTGAGGGCAATTTCAAGTATACTTTAGCCTGGCAACTTAAAAAGTAAAAAGCAACACATTTTTAAATCACAGAAAACTTTTTTTTTTTTTTTGGTAAATGGCACTTAAATGAAACTAATATGATTGACAAGTACCTTGCAAGCAAGCCTTGGCAACACTTAGTGCAATTCCATCTCTTTACCGTTTTAAGAGAAATTCCTTCACAACTGTTTGTCTTTGCAATAACTCCTACAAAGCTCATTAGTGCCAGCCTTGGTTCATCCCCCATGTTGTGCATTTATCTCTGGGATGCATTATCAACATGTGGCACATGTCCTTGACATGCACAGAAGAGTTGCACCCCAGGACAGCAGCATGCATGACAATAGTGTTGACTCTTACTCCTTTATGGTTGCTGGGATGTAACCGAGAAATCTAATAACTGTGACAGTAGGCCTTTAGGTTTCTCCCTGCCTTTCCAGACAGTGAAGCTGCACAGACACTAATGAAAGGTTAAATGAATAGGAATAGCTGACAAGAGGTACAATAAAGAAGGGACTTGGTAATCCACAGACACTGAGCAGAGATCCTTGGCTCAAGCCGAGAAAGGACAGCACATCGTCAAGTCACAATATTTAAAACAGCTTGCTATACACAGAGGCTTTTGTGTCTGGGTACGTGTCTGGCTTTGGAAGAAAAAAAAGATACTGAAAAGAAATTTCAGCATGGGGCACTTTGGCAAATGTCAGGTCACAAAAAGGGAAAAATGTTTTTTGTTTGCTGTTACATATTTGTATTCAACAGTAAAGAGCATTGACTAAGAGCACAAATCAGAAGTTCCAAAATAATACATATTTGACAAATTTAATAAAGTTGCAACACTAATTCAGTGTGATTCCAGCTGACAGCATGACGGGTGTTGTACATACACCCAGTTTCTTTTACAGCTGATAACAGTTAATAATATGCTTTGCATACCCTTTAACACTTCCCATAGCTGAAGATTTTCTGACAGGCCCAGCTTCTACAGTTTTATATGCAGCAGAACAGTAGACCTAACCAATTGCAATACTCTGCAAAAACATAGCTGAACTTCCAGACAGTGCACCAGACCATGGTGACTTAAAAACTTTAGTGGTTAGCTTATGGCATTTTGATTTCACTTGGCTTGTGACTTACAAATCAGCATTATGAACATTCTGGTTTTTATAATGAAAAAATAATTGCAATGCCCAGCGTGGTTTTAAAACTTCTCTAGCTTTTTATAGTTCTCTACAAAAATGTGATTTACGTACATAGTAGGACATTAAAAAAAAAATTAAAAACCAGAAAGAACTCTCTAAAGTAACAAATCAGAAGCAAATCTGATTGTTACCTGAATTTGTGTGAGTTCTTTTTATATAAAATATTTCAAGAGAAAGGTACTGAAACAGGTGCTGCAGATAAAAGAATTCTCTCAAAATACTTGATTTACCTGGAAAAAAAAATTTACACATCTATCTAGAGTATAAAATATACATATTTATAATATGTGGTGAGAGTATTACAGGAAGATTCTAAATGAGAGAATCTCTTTGAACAATCACATTAAATTACAGCAGAAATCCTAAGTGCACTAAGATTCTAATAATCAACAAATAAAGGGTTTTACTAGCACAGCACATAATGACAGCTACTGTATGAGAGATAAAGAAGACAAATCTAGTACTTTATCTCACTGGATAATATAATTTACTGAAAAGGTAAATAAGTTTGTCCAAAGTAATACTTTAAAAAGCTGCCATATGAATACTAAGCAGCAATTATGATCAATGCATTTTTAGAAAAGATATGTCAGAATTTAGGTGGGATGAAACTGACACAGAATACAAGGTTTAGACAGGTGCTTTTTATTAAAGCATGTTAAATACTATTCTTCTAAATTAAGTAAAAATTCCTGGCTAGATTAGGAAGTGATAGATATTTCCAAAATGGCAAATATATTCTATTTGTTTTGTATTTTATGAGGAACCTTTTATATTTCCAGACATGTACATTTTTTTCCTAACACATACTAATAGTAGACATTAAATCAAATTAAATCACTAAATAAAAAGTTCTGTGCAAACCTGCAGACTGAGAGTCAGGACTCTGATTAAACAACATAAAGCGATGAAAAGACTTCACATTCTAGAGACAGTGTCCAAAGTGCAAAAGGGAAAGGGACACTGCCAGAAACGCCCATCTCTGAGACGAAAGAAAAATAAATTTGGTTTTTGTACAAAATCCAATGTTTTACTTGGACTTGTTTTAATGTAATTGCTTTGCTGTTGGTCATTTCTGCTTTGTTTGAAATTCACAAGATCTGCAGTCAGCCACAAATCCTACTGGCATACACAGATACATAACACAGAATAAAGCCACCTCAAAGTCTAACTTCTAGGTCTTTGGTGCTGAAAAAAAAAAGGTAGTAATCAGCCCTCCCTTATTCAGAATATTTTTCCCCTTTTTCTTACCTAAGGCATATCTAATAAAATCCAGAAGCTCCCTCTAGCTCTCCAGAGGAGCTTAACTGACCAATGATCCTTTACAGTTCCTTTCCATTTTCAAAAGCAATACTGAGAGAGAAAGTGAGAGCAGTATTTCCCTTACATAATACGTGTTCTTGTTTCCATTCAGCAGTGTTTTTAATTCTACAACTTGAAAGGATGTGGATTATATGTGAGAACATCTGCTGTGAAATACAGAAAGTTAAATACTGCTTACTCTTGTGCAGCATACTAAAGACCCTCTTAATCATTTCCAACTTACACTTTATTTACCAAATTCTGGTTTGAAATCTTACATTGTTTGACAACCTAGCCATGTATGCATTGAAACATACACACATAAACACACACAGACAAACACACCTCCATTCCACCTTCCAAATTACCAAGTACAAAATCATGTAAAGAAACCTGACAGATAATACTATAGCCCCATTTAGATCCCAGACTTTAAGTACAGAATGTTAGTTAAAATCAATTTGTTGGCATATGCTGGTTTTCCAGAAAACCAGTAATGTCAGTGGTAATTTGCTGACTGTATTTTCACCTACCATAATATTTACACATACCATTTGTAATGGCTTTTATTGTTTAATCTCCACTGCATTTCAGTATTGGATACTACAGAATTACAGTTATTTAGCAGGCTATAAATAATGTAGTTGGCATGTGCAATTGATATTTAAAATGTCTTACAACAACTGTAAAAGCCTCATTACAGACTAGCAAATCATTTCTAACAAGCAAGTTCAACTGACAAACACCAAAGCAAACCTGCAGTCTATGCTGTAAGCATGTTTGTTTTATTTAAATGATACACATTTAATGCAGTGTGCAATGGACCATTTGTACAAACTTTATTAAATGAGAAAGCGAAGTTCCAAAGTAATACGATAATTGTGAAGTTTCTGAAAATAAAACTGTAGTATTAAAAATAAAAGGAATTCTCAGTAACAACAGAAAGAATAGCTTACTTTCCCCTCCCCCCTCTATGAGCTAGTGTCCAATTTCTTCTTTTCTGAACAGCTGTATTATCCAACTTAAGTTGCTCTGCTAATTTCAGTCCCACAAGGACTAACTTGGAAGGCAAAAAAGTACTAGAAAAGATCAATTTGCTGGGAAAGATCAAATGAGAAAACTGTGGGGACAGCACCAGGTCATAGTATGAAGAACTAAGCAGACCTGTTCTTCATTAACTTAAGCTCTCTTGGGATGTCACACACTACCTGTCCATAGGCTTATTGAACCGCCTAACCCTCATCTCTGTACCATTCTTCTGGGCCCAAGTGAATCATATCCTGCTGCTGACAAGTTAGCAGGGGACTGCGGCTGCAACATGAAAGTACTTTTCTTTCTTGTCTAAATCAGGCAGATTTTTGAAAAGAGGACACAGCACTGACTCGTGACATGGCAAGATGAAATGAGAGGTCTGGGCTGGTCTTCGAGCTGTGTAGATAAAAGTAATCAAATGACACTCCTGGAATGCAAATTGGCATTCTTGACTGCAGCAATTGCACAACCATGAAACATCTCTGACAGCAAGCAAGATTAGGACAAAATGTTATGTAAAGCACTGAACTCAAAAACTCACTAGAAAATTCAAACTGTAACATTTACATTTTAATATAGCAATAGCCATCTCTGCTTTTGTCCGTTTCTTTACTTTGTTTACTGCAATTGCATACTTGTCTTTCTCAAATGCCTCCAAAATAAAAATGTAACACGATTAAAGGTATAGAGCTGTTCATAAAAGTTTTTTCCCCTAAAATGTCACACTGTTGTATTTTCTGCAAAACAGTGTACCAAGGCAGGGTTTTTCTATTAATCGTGCAAGATGTGTGCTTAAGAAACATTTTCACAATCCTAAGTCTTAAAAGGAGTTTCAAAATTTGCTCATAACAACTAGTTTATAATTTACAGTGAAGCTTTTCTACACATAGGTCAGGTAAAGATGAGTGATTTGAAATATTTAGCAAGTTTTAAAATTCACATGCTTTAGGATTTTAAAGCAGAACATACATAGAGCTAGTTGGCTTATTAATACTAGACAGTTTAAAATTAAACTACAGTGTATCAGAGAGCACATATGCCCCATTAAATTTCAGATTTAAAAATCCTGCCATTTTTAAGGGCAAGGAAAGTTCCACATACTTTTGCAGGAACTCAGTATTCTCGTGCAGACATGCTGATCAAGCTTATTAAATATTACTGTCTGAAATGAACTCGGTAATTAAACTGTGAACATTTGTACTCTGAAACTATGACAAAAATGCTGCTCATTTTATAATTTGTCTATGGAAATGGGTTATAATACAGAGGGGAAAACGGAATATAGTGAGAAATAAAAACCCTCTTCCACTAAAAAATGTTTCAACAACTACTACATACAGCTAACATACAGATTAAGAAAATAAATAAGTAATATTCTGCTTTGATTTCATACTTAAAAAATAGCTTCAAACCATTTTAACCGTCAGACACTCAAAAAAGACACTCATTGCCACTTTAATCCTGGGTACACCAGATTACTACATGATGTCTTTTGTGCATCAATTTTACAACAGCTTGACTCTAGGGTAAATGGGAACCATCATAAATCGCATGCTGCTTTCAAAACCACTTTAATTTCTGTCAGTGTTACTGTAACCACAGTCCTGGGCACATGCTGCTTTCCTCTCCTCCCCCCGACCCTTTTTTTCCCTTTTTTTTTTTTTTTTTTTTTTTTTTTTCCTTCCTTGTCTGCATTTGACAGTTGCATCTCCTACACTCCAATTGTGGCTTTGATCACTGGAACAAGACATGTCATGTTAGGGAGAGAAGGGAAAAACACAAACCTTCCATCGTAAAATCTATAGTTTGAGTACTGTATAAACATACATGCATACACACACAGAATGCGTGCAGAAACATACACGTATATAGCTAGATTTTATATATATATATATATATATATATATATATGCACCCTTGTGTGGGTACATGTGTATGTGTACATTCAAGCACACAAGACAGCTCTGTAACATCCCTGGAGCGAGGTGACAAAATCTGACTGAAAGCAGAGCAGTAGTCAAACAGCGACTGGAAACATACTACTGGATTGAATAGGGGATGATCACCGTTCATCACCATCTGAGGTCGATCCATGTGTTAACGTGAACAGTTATCATTCTGCATGTTAAGTGTAGTCACGGCTTAAATGAGCTTATCTTTCTCAGCTGTTTAACCTATCCACAAATCACAACCAAGACAAACCAACTTCACTCAAATAAGGTCCTTGGCAACTTCGACTTTTAATTTTTAAATTAAAAGCCGAAACCCTGCTTTGCAAAAGCCCTACTGTAAAGGAGACGTTCGTGTACACAGCACATGAAATAAGCAGTAAAACCTTGTTCAAAGTTGGTTTTTGAGGGGCTCCCCCTTCCCCTTTACGGTTAGGGCATCAGCATAACTCTCCAAGTTCTGTTAGCAATCGCTGATTGGAGAGGTGCAAACTGCAAGCACATGCACAACAAAAAAAGAGTTTCGGAGGGAAGGTGGATTTACACCCCTGTCTCCCTGCCGCAGGCGATGTTTCACACGCGAACACAGAGCTCCTTCCCGCTCTCAAAGGTTACCTTTACACAGTGTGCAAACCGTACTCATTTCCGAGCAGAAGGTGGTGGCCAAAACAGATCAGACCACCGTATGTCCGACTCAACCCCACTCCATCTTCACTCACCCTCCCTCCTTCCATCCATCCGCAAACACTTTTTTTACACTAGCTCCTCATCTTTAGTGAAAGGAAGGAGGCGGTAAAAAGCATGTGGCCATCCCATTTCAACCCCCCAAACTCACTTAAAGTTTAGCACAACCTCTTAGACATTTGTTTTCCCCCAATCCACGCAGCAAAAAGCTGATTTATTTATTTATTATCTTCCTACTTCGCCTTGCCTGGCTGCTTCTTTCTTTGAAGGCTGAAACACACCGACAACAAGCAGGGCTGCTTGTGTTACTGCACAATTTATTAATCAAATCAAACCAAAGTAAAGGCTAGAATGAAAACGAAAGGCTGCTGGAAACTTCTTACCATCTCTGCATGCTGGTTGTCAAGTGCACCCCCTGTCTCTCGATCTCCTCTCAGCGGCAGTGCCTGCACCCTTCGTTTTGCCTCTGGGCTCTCAGCACTACACTCTCTCTCTTTCCCCCCTTCCCTTTCTCCTTCCCACCCCCCACCCCCCAGGTGATCTGAACTAAAAATGGAGATTTAAAAAAATACTTTCCCCCCTTTAAAAAAGAATTTCAAAAAGAAATAAAAACCCAAAACAAAACAAAATCCCGCACCACTAACACACACACACAAAAATAAAGGAAAAAAAAAAAAAAAAAAAAAGCAGCAGCTGCAGGAGCAGCGAAGCAGCGACAGTCTCTTTCTCCCCCCTCCCCCCCACACTCTCTCTCTGACTCTCTCGAAACTTCAGCCCCCAAAGTTCAGCCCGAGCAGTAGGGAGAAAGAAAAAGAGCTTTCAGCGGAGAGCTGGAAGTGATGGGAGGGAGGGACCCAGGTTCGGGTCAGAGCCTCCACAGGTTGGTTTGTTGTTGTTGGGATCTTTGGCTGGGGAAGGGGAGGCGGCGGGGGGAGGCTGCGAGCGGGTCCGAGAGGGCAGCGCTGCTTCCTTCTAACCCCGCGCTCTCGGGCGAGGGCGGCAGGCAGGGAGGCAGAGGGGGTTATTTTTTCACACACACACCCCCGACTGCTCTTTCCCCTTCCCTCTGCCTGCTCCCTCCCCCGCAAACTTTCTGTGCCAGGCGGGGGCCGCGGCAGAGGCCGCCCGCGCCCAGCTGTCAAAAACACCCAGCGGCCGCCGCCAACTTTGTGGCGAGGGCGGCCGGCGGCGCCGCGCGGGGCTGCCGCGCCTGTGCCTCTCTGCCCCCTTTCGCCTTCCCGTCCTCCGCCCTGCTGCTCCTCGAGCGGCTGCAGTCCCTCCCGCTGCTTCTCCTCTTTCTTATCGGCTCCAGGCGCTGCTGGAGCGAGCGAGAGAGAAGGCGGCAATGCGAAAGAAAGCTGGAGGGAGGGCTGAGAGGGGGCAGAGAGACGGCGGAAAATGGAGCGTAGCCCAGAAGAGGGGGTAAGGAGCCGGAGGGGAAGAGGGAAGAGCGTTAGAGAGGAAGGGAAAAGTTAGGCGAAGTTTTTGCTCGTGGTGCCGGTTTCCCGCTTCCCACCCATTGCTCCATCAGCTCCCAGGGCTCTGCGGCGGCGGCGGCGGCTGCTGCTCGGTGTGGGATCCGAGGAAATATTTTGTAAAAGGGTGGGATTTTTTTTTTTCTTTTTTTTTTTTTTTTTTCCTGTGGAGGGGGGGGGGGGGTAAGGGAGGCGGGAGGAGGTGAGCCGTCACGGTTGTACGTTCGCAGGGAACAGACAAGAGTCACATCTGTGTGTGACAAGCAGCCAAACCGAGCGAAACCCTGCCCCGGCGGCGCCGTGGAAGCGCAGCCGCCGCCGCGGCCCTGGCCGGGCGCGCAGGCACACGGCGGCCGGCCGGGCGCGCTCCCGCGGGGCCTCGGGGCGGGGCGGGACGTTCCGCGCCCTCCCGCGGCCGCCGGCGGCTCGGCCCGCGCCGCTCCGCACGGAGCCAGCGCTCGGGGCACCGCACTGCCGGCCGCCAGTCCCCGCTGCCCCCGGTGAAACCTTCCCTTACCGCTTCGAAGCTCCGGTCTCCACGCGAGCCCCGCCGGCGGCGCCCAGGGGGTGGCAGGGCCGACCTGCGTCGCACGGGCTGCTCGGTCGGGGGAAGGTGGCTGAGGGCTGCCGGGCTTCACCTGCGGGGACGGGCAGGCCAGCCCGGCTGTCCCTCGCGTCTGGCCTGAGAAGGCGCTGAGGGCCACCAGTGCGGTCACAACCCGCTCCCCTTGTCAGGCGCCGTGTAAACACGAGGTTTATACACGAGGTTTAAACGCGGTCGGACCGTTAAAAAGTGAACACGAGGAGAACTTTCCAGGCGATGTGAAACACAGATAGAACATTTTGCTCCCTTTTGGTGTAGCTGGACACTCAGATGACCTAGCAGGAACTGAGAAAAATTGAGAGAAGACGGGAGGTAGCCGTCCGCACTCCTGATTTTTCCTGCATCTGCTATGGACTGAACTCACAGTAAGCTTGCTGTAATGAACGGCATGTCCCCGGGAATTGCCAACTTCCCAAGCTTGTTACCATATTTTGGCATCTTTGTTACTTATGTATTTCCTATGGCTGTCAGAAGAGAGAAGGGTAAATTATCTGTATTACTATCAAAACTAGTTTTTCATAAAACCCAGCGTTATATATCTCAATGTGTGTTTCCGGGAAAAATTATTTTTGTTTTCTGGATGTTTGTCACATACCTTGATTAGGCATAATACATATCAGTTTATGGACAGGTTTGCAGTACCCACACTTCATCAGGATTAGTTTTGATCTTCGAAGGCATGTTTCAGGCTCTAAGCGACGATTCAAAAGATTTTGCATTCGTCAGAATTTGGGATTTCTTATAAAAATACCATGACCAATGAAGATTTCAAGTAGTTTGAATTCTTAAAAAAATCACGGGACTAATTAAGACATGACTTGGTGCGTTTTTTATCAAAGGGGAGAGATAAGAAAAACCTTGTTAATTATTTCAAAGTCACATTTTATCGTACATAAAAACGCATTTGCCCTTTTGAACCAAGGAAGGGCCAAGAAGTTGCCAAAAAATTGTGTTCACACAGCCCCCTCGTGGTCAAAACCTTCAGAGCCTCAAAACCACCTCTGCTCGCACGAAGGAGGGAAGGGTCAAAGCAGGCTGATGCAAATTAAAAACAAAAGTGCTGCAACCTTGGCTCGCAAAAGGCATGGTCACCTGCTAGAATAAATATTTGCCATGCCCATCACAAGGCTAATCTTCTCTGTGCAGTTACCCCGAAGTGAGTCAAAGATTATAAGTGGTTACAGCTTTATGAAAGTATTAGAGTAGATAGATGGCCATTCAACTAAATTTAAAACTGGATTTCCTTACTACTTTGGATGATTTTTTTTTAAACTGGGGCTAGGCATTTGAAGAATATATTTCTATATGCACTAAATTAGTAGTTTACATTGATAATAGCTTATATCAATAAAATATTGTATCTAAGCTCTGATCTGATCATTTCAAAGAACCTCTAAGTGTAGCACAATCATTAATAGCTTCCAGTTACATTATTTTTAAAGACTCTAAGTAATTTTATATGGAAACTAATAAAGCTTCATGGAGTTACTCCTTTGTTATCTTGATTCAGCATTTTTAAACCTTTTTTTTTTCTTCGACCTGTCAATAAGCCAATGTCTTTTGTATTGGCAGTAAATTACAGCCTCTTGAAAGCTGATGAGGAGGTAAAATGTCTGGAGGCAAGCCAGCTGTTGGGAGTTCTGAATCGTGGGTTGACAGTATGGGGTTACAGGGTAAACATTGTGGGGTAAGATACTTCTGCTCACAGCATCAGCACCAAAATAACTAACTGGTGGAATTTGAGTATGTAACATCATTAGTCTTCAGACTGAACAAGCTCCAAGTTTTTCAGAAATTTTGCATCTTTCAAAGTCTTGCTTTCAGTCACATATACAATAGTGTATTAAATTTCCATTGAGTTCTTGCTTTCACGTTTGTCTACTGTGTAGTATATTCTGAGATTAAAGTAAGATAGAGCCTGCATTAAAATACTGTACCATCCACATGCGCAGTACGTGTTATTTCTTTATAGTGCTGCAGTGACTGTGAAATCAGCACATCATTGATATTGTGGGAAATGATGACAACAGACCTTTACTTGCAGTTCAGTGTCAAAAGACAGCATACAGACTCATGGTGTATCACAGGACTGTCTTATGACTTCTCAACGTGTGTAATTACCTTACATTTTGGATATTTTGTGCAAGGTTTCAGAGAGTAAGTGCAAGGCCTAAACTTTTATTTGCTTCTCAGTCTTGTGATATTTTTTAATGAAGAAAACAGTGTCTCTAACAATTTTAGCTTCATCAACAGAGATATAAATACAGCAAGTCTTTCTCACTGTACTTTTCCTGTAAAACCAGATATGACCACCATAAAGAATTAGTAATATTCCTTGTCTGAGATTCATTAGTGTGAACAAACTTAGAAAGTAAAATAAATTTTCTTCAGGGTTTTTGTGTCTGTTTCTTGGGGTTTTGGGGAGTCTTTTGGGTTTGGGGAGAGCTTTTTCTTTTGGTTGGTTTAGGTTCTTTTTGCTTTTGGGGTTTTTCTTGGTTGGTTGGTTTGTTGTTTTTGTTTTTCACAGATTAGAGCACCAAGCTATTGCAAACTAGAGTCTGAATAGTAACTGCAGCTTGAGTATAATGGAACCATAATTCATCTGAATTGTGATGGCTCCAGAGTGTGGTATTTCTCTGCTGTCTTGATCCTATTTCTCACAGAAGGAATTTATGCTTCACTTGAATCTTGCCCTTTTTGCAAACCTGGCGGTGTTGTCCAGAGGATTTTCCCACAGAGCGAAGAGAGGTGAGGTGGGACATAAGGGCCCAGTCCTGAAAGGTACCAAACTGAAATCTCCCATATTCTGATGGGTTACAAGGTAGGACAGAACACTTCTAGAGAATGGTATAATTGAAATGTAAATGAAAAAAGAGTTTACATTTCTAGTAGAAAGAATCTCCAACAGAGAAATTATTCCCAGTCCTGAAAATGAGACCTGTTTTCTGTAATCCACAATTTGTACTGGGGCAAACAATTCATTCCAAAAATACCCATCAATATTTTGGACCAGTGCCATCATGAAGTCCTAATCTGATTATTCATTTTATTTAGGAGTATGGCAGTACTATCCATATACATACTGAATATTTTTTTAAGTTTCTGTGCTAAGTGTTACTTACAACAGCTGGCCTGCCTTATAGCGTGATTTACAAAAGATAGGCTCCCACTTTATATTAGAGATTCTTCTTTTCCCTTTTTTACTTTAAATTTTTCTCTCTTTTTTGGCATTTTTCCCTCTTTTTTGTTGGATTTTTATGCTAGTTTATCCCATTATGATATTTGGGAGAACTTCAACCATTGTCAATAATTAGGAGAGAATATCTGAACATTAATTAAAAAAAAAAAGGTGTAAAGGTTTCTTAGTCAAATTGTAATTTCCTGATGGAATTTGAAGTTTGACCTTATGTTGGCAGAGTATCAAGGATGCTGCTTCTGAAGGGGTTCGCCTAAACATAGCTCTGAACCCCAGCAGCCTGAGACAAGATGTGGAAAACTAGAGACCAAGTGTAAGCATTTGGTTTAAAGTCAGTTGCACAGGATCACAGGGGAGCTCAGAGACAGGAGTAGAATCTCGGTCTCCAGGATGAAGTTTAATTGCTTCATTTGCTTTGACCATAGTTCCGTCTTTCTGTTTTGTTTATCACACCTTAAAATTTTAGCAGTAAATTAAGCATGAATATTAGGAAAGAAGCTCCATTCATTATACAGGCAGTCTGTTTAGTGAATGTCATCATTTCTCTGCACTTGATACAGACACATGTTGCAGGAAGAAAACACTACATGAGATGCTGTGTACTCATCACATGAAAGGGCTGAAATAATAATGTGTACACACTTGTAATGACAACATTTCTTAACTTCTGAACATACTACTTCCTAACCCCTGCTAGCCAGCTGTCAAAATTCAGTATTAGGCTCATGAAACTATGTCAAATAACAATACTGATACAGTAGTGTTCTGAGTCAAGAAGTATTTTTGTCATGGAAGAAGTGAAGTAAGAATAGCTAATTATGTTTTCTTTGCCTCTTGCACTTAAATATTGAAGGCTATTCAAAGGTTTTCCAGCACTTTAATGTTAAGTCCTCCCAGTCATAATGGTGATTTTGGGGAATGAAAAAAAGTTGTCTGCAACACATCCATTTTTTTTTTCATTTCGTACCATATCCTCTGTACCAAATATTTTCTAGCACTCTTTTGAAGGTTGTTACCACAGTTTGATTTATCCTAAACTTTCCCCAAAACATTAGCAGATTTTCTTTAAGACAAATATGGTTCCAGGACTCTTGTGAGCTCAGCTGAAAGGATATATATTAAAAGCAATAGATATAGATGTTACTTTGTGGTTCTACAACAGTTTTTGTAAGGGACACTATAAGATTTTTAACATAGGGAAATAAACAAAACTATTCAGCTATTCAGCTGTAGAGATAAAAGGAATATGGTGTAGCAAGTTTCAGCAATTCACTTATAGTAGTAAAAAAAATAAAAATAAATGTTTTGGATCTATTTGGTAGTTCTATCATCCTTCCCCCAATAAGAATACATATGTTTACATTTAAGAGCTCTCTAGATTGAAGTTTCTTCTTTTTCTGTTGTCACTTCCAATCTTTGTCCATCAAAATTGTTTTCTATAACTGAGTAATTGCTAGTCAGAGACCACACGTAGTGTTCTGTATGCATTCTGGAATATGTTTCAGCTTATCTCATGTAACACTTGAGAGTATTTTTCCCAAGTGAATCTCAATGTTTTTCAGTTCTCTTGGTGTTTTACCATTTGTTTTCCTTATATTACACCAGTCAAAAGTTATTGCCTTGTAGAGTTAGTTGTGTGCACGATGGGAAAGTCCCTCTTTTTTTTCTTATGCAGTTTACTGCTTTTTTCTTGGACTCTAATTGTTGATGGGATTTTACTTATTTCATCCTAGTACCTTACAGTGAGTATTTGTGCACTTAGCTTGATCTCATAAATTAGTTTTAACAAATAAAATGCCCCGGTCAGAGCTAATCGTGATTGGTGGCTCAGTATCTTAAATACAACAAAAATGTCAAATATTTTATGGCAGGGCAAATCCCAAAATCTTTCATGTCTAGTTTTGAAACATTACTGCTGAGACTTCCCTACTTTTAGAAAAAAAAATTTTTTGCTATTCACACCTTGCTTAAATGGTGGCTTAATAGGCATGTGGCAATCTAAGCTGAATATAGTACAGAACATTAAAGCCGGCTTTAAATAACGTGGCATAAAGATTTCTCATCCATCATAACTTCTTTATTCTGCTTTATTTTTATTTTTAATCATTGCTTGAGACATTTACAATACTATTTGATTTTCATGTCCAGAGAAAGAAAAGAAGGCAGAAGAATTGATCCTTGCCTTATGAAAGACCAAATTTTAGATTTTGACCTCTTCCAGCAGTGGACTACTCTAATAGCAGATATTTAATAGGTCTTGTTTGAACTTGAGCTTGATTGTAACCCTCACATCCAAAGATCTAGTTTGAATACCAGGTACTCTCACTGCTTTTATTATAAGCACTTTGTTGGGGACATGTAATAGACTTCCTGTATTTGTTCATTTTGTTGAGGTGCAATTACAAAAAGAAGGTGTAGGCTTTGCAGCTGGCAATAATTTAAATCTTAGGAACCTGGAGAAAATAGGAAATTAAAAATATTGTGTCCAAAAATTGGTTTCCTTTTTAAAGTACATTTTGTCCATGCACTTCTACCACTTGATCATGAGACAAATACTGTTTGCAATTGACAGTGCTATCCAGATAGAACTCTGAATTTCCTTTTTTTATTGGCTGCCCCATTTACAGTTATTTTGATTTCACATCCAAAGTGTTGTTCTTTGACCTTGGACCAATTTCTCCAAATTTGTTGCCCCACCAGTGTGTGTGTGTGTGTGTGTGTGTATGAAATTAATTGGAGGAATTTATTACCTATGTGTATGGATGGACAAGGAAAATAAGGGAAATAGGGAATCGTTGTCTAAATGGTTCATTTTGAACCCTCAAAGTATTTTAGTGCCAGTTTAAACTTAAAATGTGGGTTTTTCAACATTAGTAACTTGTAGTTTGTGAGTTTAAATTAATTATGCGGGGCACAAGACTCAGTGTATTTGATTTCAAGGATATAAAAATGTGACTTTCTATTATAAAAGTTAATTGCATTTATGTAATTCACCTTATCAGTACTGGTAAGAAATACCTCTGTTCAAAGCAGAGCTAGAGATGAAGGGGACAGGATGTTGGCTCTAAGGATAAAACAAAGGAAGTTATTATTTGAAAGACTGTTCTTTGTGAAATACTCTCACAGAAGGAGTGGCTCTTCTTAGAGTATGACATTGAGTCTGTAGCAGCTGAGACTTCCTTTGTGAAATTATGCTCTGTACACTGAACAGTTTATTTTAATTCTCTTGTTTGTGACTTCTTGGTGTACCTGAAAAGCTTTCATGAGCATTTATCCTCTATGACTTCTACAAATGAATACACTGTGTATAAGCCAAAGTCATTTTATGTTGGATACACATAAATAAAAAAGGTTATCTGTACTCTGTTTGCCTTTGTGATCTAGACAGCATAAATTTTAAATTTTAAGGATTTCTACAATCTGTCCCAAGCCAGGGAGACAACATTGTTTCACAGATCACTTTGATTAAGTTTCTTCCAGCTGACCTGTTACTGCAAATTAATTGTTATTGCGCTGGTAGCAAATACATTGCTCCTGAAGAACTACCACAAGCTGCGACACAAGAACTGTGACAACAACTTAGCATAGCAGTTAGGATTTAGCAAAAGTTAGCAGTTCTGTGGCACCTTCAGTTCAGTGACATGTCTAGCAAAAAAAAAAAAAAAAAAAAGTTGAAATATCAGGTTTGCTGCTCCTAATCACAATTAATTAGCAGAGTCTTTCTTTTCAGGTCTTTAATAATATAGGACAGCTTAGGGTTTCAATATATTTTCTCCTCTCTCTTTCTTTTCCTTCTCCCTAGAAGTTTAAAGAATAGTTGAAATACAGTCCAAGTCACATTTTTAGAAGGAAACTGCATAGTCTAGGCTCTTCCAACACAATTTATGTATTTTTCTTAAAAGGCAAAAAAATACATCATTGTAACTTCTTCAGATTCTTCTGTGACTTTATCGCTTTTACAGACCAGCCAAAAACACACACCCATGCATATACATGAAAGCATTGCTTAATGCTTTGTAAGGGATGTTGATAGAATTGAAACAATTGCTTTAAAATTAGAGCTAAAACAAATGCTATATTTGAAAGGAAGGATGGTCTTTAATTGGAGTGCCCCATTTATGCAGAGGAAAGACATAGACATCTCGTCCTCCCTGTATAGTTTTAGGAGGCATTTAATCAGGAAATCTGTGTAGAAGCGTACCACTAGATACATTTTTCCAGACTACAGTAGAAAATACTATTCATATTAGGAGTACTACTAACTCAAAGACTCATTTTGCAACAAAGGGCCAGCAAAAAAAAAAACAAAACATAACAAGCAATTTCTGGCTCTTAAAATACTTAATTCTGTCTTTGTCTTATTCAAAACAATCTTATGTCCAACCTTTAAATTTTTTTCTATTACTATAAAGACTAGTTCAATAATTTATGCTCTAAATTTATTTACTTATACAAGGAAAAGAAAATTCATTAATATAAAATATGTATAGATTACTGCTATCACATCTTGTAGATGAAAAGCATGTATTGTGATGGTGAGCAGGAGACACAAACAACCCAACATCATGCCTGTGTCTGACAAAGATATGTCTCTTCCCTTTAAACTGGATCTCTACAGTATGTATGTCACCTTGAATTCATGTAATTGTAGATTTTTCGATTTGTAACAAATATCAGGACTTGTAATCTATTTTGAGACAAGATTATTATGGATAGAAGATCTCTATGACACGTTGTTTCAAAATTTTGTAAAAAATTCCACTATACCCTTCGTAAGTGGCCTACTCCAGTACTTCACTGCCTTTAATGTTAGTTTTCCTTAGTAGCTAAACAAAATACTTTTCTTCTAAATACGCCATTTCTTTTCCTGTCCTAGGCATACTTCATAGCAGACTTTTGAACACTGAAAGACTTCTTTTTTTTTTTTAATACTTCACCTAACAACGCCTTTTCCTTCAAACATTTCTCATGTTGAATTTCTGAAAATTATTAGCACTTTTGTTACTTTTCCATGAGTACTAATCAATTTACCATAGATACCAGTGAGTTCCCTGGTCTGATTTGCAAGTAGTGCTATAGCTGAAGCTTCCATAGACAATAGAGTAATTACCTATTGTATATGATATACAATAGTCTTGATAATGCAGCTCAAAATGGGATTTGCCTTTTAATATCATACTGATCTATTCCATCTATGTTCCACTCTAACTTGATAACACCATCCGTAGTATTGTGATAAATGTCCAAGAAGGTAGCCTTTCTTTTTAATTATTTTTACCTTATTCTGTTGTTCTTTGCCAGCCACTTTGTAACAAACCTTTCTTAGTCTCTTTCAATTTATCAAGATTATATATGCTCTGTCACCAAAGTAATTATTGAAATTACAATCAACCTTATGATTATCAAAATTGCCCTGTTCCATGATATGTGTTTCAAGACAGCTGGGCCAAGTAGTTGTGACTGCCGATCCAAAGATTGTCAGCCCAGTTACAAAAACAGTACAGATATTATGAAATAGGACAGAAAAAAAACCTGATAAGTGCTTTTACGTGACTATTGAAACCCATTGTAGATGGTCAGTACTTCTGTGCAGAATTAGCTTCTATCATAAAAATCTTATTAATTCAGGTTTGACCAGAACATTGCCAATAGAGCACACTGGAGATACACTGGTAAACCAGTGAAGACTGGCTGAAGACTTCTCTGAAAACTGCCTTGTAAGACCTATCTAAGATAACAAGTTTTGAGGATGCTAAGGTCTCTTTGGCTTGACAGAGAGGTGGTGTAGGTTCACTTAACATTAGTAGAAATGCTTAGCAATAATAAAATCTAGATCTCCCATAATGACATATTCTCAAGCTTGAAAAATTTATTTAAAATTTCTTGGTATTTAACGCATGTCCTCCTCCTTTCTAAAATCACCCTAAGAACAGCAACAGCTCTGCATTTTCTTGCAGTGCATCTTCAGAGAGTCTTTGATGAAAGCTGTTATATAGGCATAAATGTAACTGTGTTTGGTCAAGTAAGTAAAAACAGGGAATCAAATTGAAGTCTTTTGCATTGTCTTGCAGACCACTAACCACAGTAAAGATCCTTGGCTGGCCCAGAAGTAACATGTGATACTGAAGTCATATCCAGACTGGGAATTTTTTTTTAAATTATTATATCCTCAGGCAGCAATAATTTTAGAACTGAGGTCAGAATGATTGTTTTGTTTTCTTGTAAATCTTTCGATATGCTAATTGTGATTACAGTATGAAATTAGAGATCTATCCATTTTATATCACAGACAAAAATTAGAAATTTTTGAACTTCAAAGGACTGTCTGTTAAGAATAGAAAACTATTTCTTTGCAGAAGTGTGTTTATGTACAAGAATAAAAGTCAAACAGCAGAATCAGACACCTTTAAGATAAAGGATAGCCAAAGATACAAGCACTTGCAAAGCTGCAAAGCTTTAAAGTATAGTAGATGAAATTAATTTGTCTCATGCAAAAAGTACTAGGTATTTGAATTTGACTTTTAAAAATTGCTTAGCATATAAAATTGGCTATAATATCCTTTGTTCATAGAGACAAAGAATAAATGCTTTCAAGCCATGCAGGGAAGCCAAACAAACTCTGCACAAAGGGAAGCTTGGTTTTGTAGAACAAATCTGTTAGGTAGGTCAAGAGTATTAAATAAATTCACCTTGTGTTTTAATGCAGAACTCAAGCACCAGGGCATAAAAGGAATGGGCATACTTCATCCCTGCTTGGTAATTTGTAGTGGTGTTCATGTATCTCGAGAACTTCCCTCAATTATTTGTCATTAAAATCAGTTCTACTGGCAGTAAGGTTTCCATGCTGAGAGCTAGGAAGGAAAATATTTATGATTAAAGAGACATACAGCTGCTATTTCTGATCCTGAAGAGTTTATTTTGGACAGCTTAGATTATGACTTTCTTTTCTTTTTTTCACACTTTTGGGTAAAGTCTTGGGTGTGTGCTTGAAAAAACAAGCCTCCAGTGAGGGTACAGAATGCCCAGTTATTATCTATTCTGCCTGCTGTTTAGGCCATGTAGTGATCTAGGTGGAATAAGCAGCAAATTATTGGGTTTTTTATTGTTACTTAAGACAAATAGGCCTATTTTCTTTAATTTCCACAAAATCTTTAGTGTAAGGCACTTTAGTGTAAGGCACTACATTGAAATTCCAACCAAGACAAGATCTATATTTTAAAACAAATTGCAGACATTTGCTGCATATTTTGATTATCTTAGTTTTTGTGGTATATTAAAATAAATTCTGTCTTTTCTTTCCCTAAATAACATTGATAGAAGGTCAAAAAAGTGGAAATTTATAATATTCAATATTTTTTTGAAAAGTGAATGAAGGTAGCTGCTTTCAGTTCTCTTAGAATGAACTAGGAGTCCGTCTCAGGATGTAGTTTACTATTCAGGCACTTCAGGGAAGTTGATGTTGATGTTGTTGATATTATGTTAATCAACCACAAAAAGTGGTTGATCAACCATTGGAAGTATACAAAAATATATTGATGTTTAAAGAACGCCTGTGTACACCAATCATTGAACTCTCAATACTTAGTAACACTGACAACTGTCCTTCTAGACTGCTTAAATTACTCAGGCACTTAGTTTCATCCTTCTGCAGTTTCCTTGGTGAGTATGTGTAATTGTTCAGAATTGTTTGTCCCAATGTATTTTGCTTCCAGTACTGACCTAGTACTTCCCATTGACTTATTTAACCATGTACTTTCTCTCCTGGTTCTAGTTGGGTCATTTCCTCATGTTTTCCTTGGCTTCCGCGTTTCCAGTCACCATAGGTAGTTGTGTTCTCAAATTCCCTGCACTTCTCTTGATACGTTTGGTGGAATAATCTCCAAAGACTAGTAATATTGAGTACAACTTCTCTTATAATCCTCAAGCCATATATCTTTCTCTCTCCTCCTTTCTATTCTGAGATACAAATTTTTCCATTAATTAAAGATAAGGAAGAAAATGGAGTATTTAGACTAAAGAAAAGAAACATGGAAATATATAATTTACTACCTTCATTTTCCACATAATTTATATAACATATATGACATTAGCAAATATACTTCTTACTTTGGAATGCCTTTTATTAGTAGGAAGTATGCCTTCTGGATCAAAGATATCACCAAGTTAACGTATATTATAAATTCTCTGTATCTATCAACAAAAATACTTCTCAAGGTGGCGCTTGCTTTTACATATTGAAAAATATATTTTTTTTTCTACTAGAGATACAAATCTGAAAATACTAGAAGCAGTTACTCTAGAGGAGTAATGTCTGTTGGCGCACCTTCAGGGATTCTTCAAAAAATTTGGTTCAATTTTGTTTTCCTACTCTTTTTGTGTGACCTCAGCCAATGTAGCTCTTTGTAGTTCAGTTCCACCTGTGTCAAATGGGTATTACAAGAAGTTTCCAACTTACAGGCATAGATGTATGGTCAGCTAAAGATACGAGATTAAGACAGTGGTCATTACAAATACTCCACTGGAATATAGAAGCTTTTGAGAAAACCAAAAATTTTTCCTCTGTACAAAATACCAAGGTTTCTTGGGATTGTGGAATTCTGTGCAAATCTTAATGATTTCTGCTTCAAATACATGGTACATTTCCTATCTTTGTTATATATCCTGTAAACATACAGGAGGACAAATTGATAAAAAGTTCTAGAAATATTCCAAAACACTCCAATGTACACACTTCTGCTGTTAGGAAGAGCACAGTAAAGATACAAATTACATAGCAAAGGCACTGCTGAGATGCAATGGTGAGAAGAGTAAGGAAAAAGCTCAGTGTACAGAATTTAATGTATTATGGTGAAGGCAGGCAAATGGAGATTAGGATGCAATGCAAACTAATCATGCTGGTGATAAAGGAAAATAAATCTAATGTGTAGAGCATATAAGGAAGTATAAGAGCTTGCAGGGGAAAGTAAACACGGATAGACAACAGAGGAGGATGTATAGTCTCTTTTGCTTCTTCCTACCTTTCTTTTTAATGTAATTTTTCCAAGTAAAAGGAAAAATCTGATCACTTTATTTCTATCATAGTAACTTAATCCCCTTTCTACAATTCAACTTACACATTTTCTTTCCTGGTTTCAGGCATTTATTCAACTTTCTTTCAATTCTTCTGCAGAGGCTTTTTACAGTATGTCTTTTTTTTTCCCTGTTACCTTATTTGCTTGCCCTCAAACATCTTTACATTTTCTTCCAAGCCAATCTTTGGTGCTTTTAAATTTCATTTACACATAGTTCTGTGTGTTGAAGAAATATTTCCCTTAAGATTTCAATACTATCAAAAAGTCTACTAAATACAGCATAGATACTAGGCAAAAGCAATTGAATTATTTTGCATTGACAAACTAGCATGCACACTGCTACAAGTTGCATCATGTTGTAAAATAAAATGGTCATAATGTCTAAGTTTTTCATTTTCTGTGTGGATGCTTTTCTTCCTTCCCTAAAAAGAATGAAAAAAAACCCCAAACTATTTAAATCAAACCAGCAAATATTTGCCTTTCTAGAGTCTGGGAGCAAAAAAGGCTCCCAGTCAATTTCCTATCTACACTACGTCCATTTACTTTATATTACTTCAGAATATGACCAGTGACCAAAAGACTTGTGAAAAACAGAAAGTTTTCTAACAACTTCCTTCCTTCCTTCCTTCCTTCCTTCCTTCCTTCCTTCCTTCCTTCCTTCCTTCCTTCCTTCCTTCCTTCCTTCCTTCCTTCCTTCCTTCCTTCCTTCCTTCCTTCCTTCCTTCCGACACTTCCTTCCGACACTTCCTTCCGACACTTCCTTCCGACACTTCCTTCCTTCCTTCCGACACTTCCTTCCGACACTTCCTTCCGACACTTCCTTCCGACACTTCCTTCCTTCCTTCCTTCCTTCCTTCCTTCCTTCCTTCCTTCCTTCCTTCCTTCCTTCCTTCCTTCCTTCCTTCCTTCCTTCCTTCCTTCCTTCCTTCCTTCCTTCCTTCCTTCCTTCCTTCCTTCCTTCCTTCCTTCCTTCCTTCCGACACTTCCTTCCGACACTTCCTTCCGACACTTCCTTCCGACACTTCCTTCCGACACTTCCTTCCGACACTTCCTTCCTTCCTTCCGACACTTCCTTCCTTCCTTCCTTCCGACACTTCCTTCCTTCCTTCCGACACTTCCTTCCTTCCTTCCGACACTTCCTTCCGACACTTCCTTCCGACACTTCCTTCCGACACTTCCTTCCTTCCTTCCTTCCTTCCTTCCGACACTTCCTTCCGACACTTCCTTCCGACACTTCCTTCCGACACTTCCTTCCGACACTTCCTTCCTTCCTTCCGACACTTCCTTCCTTCCTTCCTTCCGACACTTCCTTCCTTCCGACACTTCCTTCCTTCCTTCCGACACTTCCTTCCTTCCTTCCGACACTTCCTTCCGAGACTTCCTTGCGACACTTCCTTCGTTGCGACACTTCCTTCCTGCTGACACTTCCTTCCGCCACTTCCTCCCTCCCTTTCCCCCCTCCCTCCCCTCCCCCCCTCCCTCTCTCCCTCCCTCCCATTTGGTTATAAAGGTGGTCAGCCTTGGGGGGAAATGTGCAATGTAGCAGATTACAAGTGGTTAAAGAAATATTGATAGAAACCACAAAATCTGAAGTAAATAACATGAAAAATTTCAAAGGGGATGAAGAAGAGAAGAGGAATCCATCAGGAATAAGGCAGGTATTGTCACCTGGCACTGTCACCTGGCACAGATGGACAGGAGACAGAGAGAAGTGAGAGGCATTAAGTTAACTGCAGAGAGACTGATACAAGCAGAGAGAAAGATCATGTTAGGATTACTTGTAGGGTCACTGATTATGGAAAATATTTGGAGGAGAATACACATGGTGAAACATCTAGTCTGCTAGAAGTCCTAGAAATTTTTAATCTGTCTTTCAAAGAAGCTGTTTCCAGAGAAGTGCTCACTAAATATCAGAGGAAAAATAATATGAAGAGACCATAGAGCTGCCACAAACACAAATATTTAAGTAATGCAGAGGGCACCAGAAAAGAAAAAGCTTCGGCCTGCAGAAATTAGCTGAGTCAGTGAGTACTCAGCTTGAGAGGGGACCCTAGAAGGTAGGTATACAAGCCTGTGGAATTTGTTCTGTATTCTTTCATGTTGCCTATGAAAGGCAGGAGTTGAAAGTATTCCTTATTTTATAAAACGTCATTGCATCACTTCTGAAGTTGAAAAGTATTATGCTAATTGACGAGATTGTTCACTTGTTAGAAACCTGTCAAATGTCAGTGCAGCATTATGAGAACCAAAGCTGCAAGGACATAAGCTATCAGGCTTTTTGTACTCAAAATATGCTGATTCTGCTCCTCAGAAAGTCAAATTCCCGTGGACTGCTATGTCCTTGGCTAACAGGCCTATTCTTGATAAGCCTCTGACCTCCTGGTTAATCTTTGTGTCTACTTTCTTCCACCTCCTTGAACTTAGTCTTTTTCTATATACCTTCAGGCTGGTTAGTACCTAGTCAGAGTAAGTAGTAAGAAAATAGAAACAAGGATTCTTCTTGGGTATTTGCTCAAGGTTTTCACTGAGTGACAAAAATTTCTCACTGTGGACTTCTGTGACCAACAGCTCAACTGCTCCACAGTTGCTATATCCTTCATGTCTTTCCACACCTTCCAGCAATATTGCAGTCCTTTTTTATTCTGGAAGTGAAGGTATGTCAATATAGAGGAGAAGATTCTTCATTTTTGGTGAGAAAAAGTGAGTTTAGTGAAAATCTCACTGAACTCATGGGCAAAGTGATATTCAGGCTCCTTATGTGAGAGGAGAACACAAGGAAAACAATGATGCTGACAGAAAAAGCACATTTCTCAGAACTCTGCATGACTGACATGAGGCCAACTGCAAAAAACATAGTTGTGTTTAAAAAGAAAAGGCCAGACAGTAAAATGTCTTTAGTTAGAGTGGATTTTTTGAGTATTTCCTCTTGATTCCTCTTCACCTTCTGAGAAAGGTGAATAAAGAAAGAGTCAGGCAATTGCTTTCCAGAAAGAAAGCAGAAAGGGGATGTCTTTGGATATAAGTACAACATCACACACTTTAATAGCCCCCAAGGGAGCAGGCATTTCTAGGGGGGAAAAAAAATCCTCAGAGATCCCAATTACAAAAATACCCTGGGTTTAGAAGCTTCTATTTCTTATATCAAAAACTAGTGTCTAGCACAGTAACAGAGGCTCCTGAGTAAACTGAGACCCCAAATGAGCAGTAGCCACACAATTCAGGGAGAAGTAAAGATTATCCAATTCAGTGTGCCAAAGTGTTTATAGCTCACATCCCAAGTTTCTCCTTTGCACTCTGCTGAGGCTTTTGCCAAATCCCTATATACATTAAAAATACTAACCACACTCCACACTTGCTTGACAGGCTGCCTATCAGTGGAGAATACAAATTCAGCCTGGATACTAAGTTTTTCTAGTGCATAAAACAGTCATCTACAAGGATGACCAGTAGTGATTAGGCTACAGTGCTACACAGAAGTTCCTCCATGTGATTTGAATTAATTGATTTATTAGCAGCAAAATAGCCAGGTGGGTCAAGCTAATTAAGACTATGATTGCTAATTGCCAACACTGGGGACAGTATGAGCTGCAGAGGCAATAGATACAGTCTGCTCGTAACAGCTCTGTAAACTGCTACATAGTTAAGACTGGAGAAAAAAAAAATGAGGGAGAAGGTGCTGCTTCTGCATGAGGGTGTACCTTACATTCGACCCCATTCAGATGAGGTTTAAGCAACCTGTCCTATACAAAATTTCTATCACCCCTCAGCAGTCTAGTCTGGTGGCCTCCAAAGTGTTGTGGGCACACAAAGATAATATACTGGGGTGCAGGAAGAAGGCACATTGTGTACCATTAATAAATAAAAATAAAGAACTTAATTTGTCTTTATATCATCCTTTTTAAAATTTTCATTTTGAAGTATTTTATACATAATGTATTAATATATTAGTGCGTGTATATAATCTATAAATTATATAGGAGTGTTATAATAAACATTTCAAAATCTTTTTTTTCAGAGAGGTCAATATTTGGCAATTCTGTGGAATTCTCTCTGCCTTACCTTCTGTCTTATCTTTATTTTCTTGAGTGTAAATTCTTAGGCAAAATTTTTCTCAATGAGGTTCCTGTGGGAATTTTAAGTACTTTAGTTGACTAACCAAAGTAAAAGAAATTTACTATCTATCAGTGTAACCTTTCTATCTCAACGCATTAGTTTTCATCCAATTTTTTGAATCTTATTTTGATAGCTTGCTGTCATAAGATTTGTGTACAGACTTTCCTGAGATCTCCGCATATGTCATTATGTTCATGTTTCTGTGCTGCCACACAAGTTGTCAAAGATGCCACATTTTTTTCCATTTCTTTCTATTTGACACATCCCTGGCATTTATTTCTATTTCTGTTTTTTAAAACACTTGAAAGTAGATTAACTAGATGTCTTTTTTAAGCTACTTTAGCATTCATTCCTCACTTGATTGATACTATGTATTAGTTTTTGCCCCTTCTGTACTGAAAATAGAAGAAATACAAATGTCACATTCTGACCTCGTGTCAAGACCTTGTGGGTTTCTTTTGACTTGCTACTTTAGAAATATTTTAGTTATCTGTTTAGGATTTTTGCTTCCATTAGGGCCACATTGACAGTAATACCCTTGCTTTGTAGCTTAGAAATATTCTGTAGTCTGAGCTGTCTGCTGTTAAGCTGAGAGACTGTTGTATGCTTTAGGAGCCGTATAGGTAGAGGTGGACTGCTTTGAGATGTTCCCTTATATAACCTCCAGCTTGTGCAAAATGCTAAAAGCAGCATTCTTACTAGCGCTTTGCTATCTCACACAGCATTGCTTAAAGAGTGGTATAAGCAACACTTTGTTTTACTGGTCTTGCAAGAACACATTTTGACTTGAAAAACAGTAATGCAATACTGAACATCCACTTTCTAGGTCTGTTGACTGTGTGCCTGCAGCTCACCTCCTGAGGTCTTAGACTGCTGACCTGTGGCCTGACAACTCGAAATTATTTGAAGCTTTTGTATCTCTCTCTCACTCTCTCTTTGAGGCTGCTACACTCCTCGAAGATAAAACTGAGGGTTGCCACATATTTCAGGTTTTAGATCAGAACTCAAACCTCAGTGGATCCCTTTGGCTCAAACTGATTAACTGATCTCTGCGATTAAAACCTGTGAACTCTCTAGGCAAACCCATCTGAAAGACATTATTTAAGTATAATGTGCGTTGTACCTAGAAAACTGGTTCAGAATTGGCTTTCTGTAGGAACAAAAATATTGGGTTTCAATTGTTATATTTAGTGGAATTGAGTAAAATAATTTTTCTATTTGATCTCCAGTCCCTTACAGGGCTTTCTTTTTTTCCAACAGTGTGACAATTTCCTCTTTAGAGTTTTAGTTATGTCTCCAAGGACCTTCTACAATAGCAGTGGTGGTGGCTGTTTACCATTCTACCCAGCTGGATTCTACCCAGGCTATAATAAGTTTTATAAAGATGGTTGTTGTATATTTTTAAACTCCTACAGAGTTTCACGAGTATTCAGTTTGTTTGAATAATGCAATGGCTGAAATGGTCAAACCATTATTTTATCTGGCTACAGAATTTGAAACACTTATGATTATGGTAACTATGGTCTATTCAGGTCATCGATCTGGATATCGTAATTCAGACCAATTTTTTCTCAACATACCTGCTAATGGTAATGTCTTTGTGAGGTGATCTGTTCAGATCCCTCGTTTTCCACCTCTGCTATAGTATTTGAATAGCTCTTAAAATCAGACAATTTGGATATCTCTTTTTATCCTCTTTAGGATTATTATGAATATCATTGGCATTTTTGCACTTTTTATTGCTTCTCTATATATTTTTCCATGCTGCATGCTGAGAAAAAAAAGTAAAAGGCATGTATTCTCCTTTTCACTCAAAAATGCTTCCCAAAAGCCTGTTTCCCTCTAAAGTCCAGACACAAGTCCACACATTCCTAAGACTGCCATACAGCATATTTGTAAGAGGATTATAGCAAAGGTGGTGTTAGTTGTACAACATTAAAAAAATTAGAATTAAATATAGAATCTAATAAGGTAGCCTTAAAACCTATAAGTAACCCTGTTATCTCACTATCGAAACATGTCTTTAACTTCTTGTGTTCTGAGTTCCTCTTACCTCTCTGTCATAATCAGAACATCAGGTCTAAGCAGGGTAATTTTTAAGGAATTTCAGGCTGGTACTGCCTTTTAGGGTTGTTATGAAAAAATAGATTGTGCACATGTAAAAACACACAGACTTAGTGAAGGTGCTTTTATTTGTAAGTCACATCTGGAATGCTAAGTCCTTTTTTTTTTTTTTTTTTCAGTCTGGACAAACTGAAAACAAGGTAGTCCAACCCAAGAAACCCAAGACAAACAGTTACTATGCCCAGGTAGTTGCGGTGAAAGAGAAGACCCCCCTCTTCTGGCATGAACTGGAGTAGCTCTCACCAGAAGATGATAAAATATGTTCAAAACCATGTTTTGATCAGAAATAGGAATAAACCTATAATAATATCTGTGTTAAAAGTATCTATTCTTCCATCATGTCCTCTAAATTTTTCTCATTTCACACTCACACAAACTTAGTCCTCCACACCAGCTCACTGCATGGGCATCAAAAGTGTTCTAGCTTCTTCTTTGCCAGACATTGAACATTCAGTGTATCATTGACAGATTATTTTTGCATATTTGTTTTCTGTTTCAGGAAAAAACATCTGAAGAGCTCTTTTTTCCAAGCAAAGAGTGAACTGAGCATTGACATTAAAAATATGCCCTGCAGTCTTGATGACTGTAAAGAAAAAGCTTTTTGACAGACAAATTGTCTTTGTTCAGGCAATATTATTTGCTTCATTCTTCCCTGAAGGTGACCAACAATTCCAGCTATTGAAAAAAGACTGTTGCTAAAGATGGTTAGAAATCCTTCTGTATCCAGCATTTCAATTGTTCCTGTAAATGCAAGGTTTTCTCTATGATAAATGTGACAGTGAGAATTCTGTCCCAATTTCCATTTCCAAACAGATGTGTTTTTGTGTGTTTGTGTGTATTTATCATTATCTCCTTAGCTGCCAGAAGAAGCTGCATTTACAATTTTTTTCCTTTTGTTTATTTTTACATTTTGTATTATCTTTTTTTTTTTACCAGTCTTTACAGTTTATGAGTTAATGGTAGATAGATGGAATTCTTCCCTATTAGATCATATATTTCACTCTTTGTAAATGTAAGATAGACTAGTTTCCTCTACATCTTAATGGTTAAGAAAAAAACAAAGCCGTGAGAGACATTTCCATTCCTCCTGTATTGCTGGATGAGTGTCTGTTTTCCTTTAGTTTTAAAAACTGAAGTCAGAAATGGAGAGAAATATAATGTTGCTTAGTGTAATTCATCTGTAAGATAGTATATTCCCTGCCTGAAAAAGGGGAAGAATTTAAAGACCACAAGTGTATAGTTGTCTCATTTCTATGCAGTAATACAAAAAATAATATACTTCTTTCCAGCACACAGTTAACGTATAAAACTCAGGCGTTGTTACTCAGGTAAGTGCTGGAAATAGAATGGCAGCCATTATGACAGATACTGAAGTGGTGTGGAAATTTATCTTAAAAAGAATAGAAAATCTCTTCACTTCCAGCAGTTCTCTTCTGAATATATCAGAAAATTCAATTAATATAAATTTAATATATTTCATGCTTTTAATTCCAGATTAATATGTCAAACCTAAGTAATAAGAAATTATTAGTTTTTATTTTTCTTTTCTCAATGTTTTTAGTATTTTGATTTCTATTATCCATATCTGAATATTAAGTAATCTTTGTTTGACTTTCCAGTGTGAAATCTGAACAAAGTACATATTTCTCTAGATTTTTTTCTAGACTCTCTAAATCTTTTTTCTCTAAATTCTCTCTCCTTCTCTAGATTTTTGTCATGATTTCTTAGATTATGCAGTACGGTTTTGCTTTTCAAATCTATTGTTTAATTAGAGCAGTTTCCAACCACTACTACAAGAAAAAGGAATTTGTGTTGGAGTTTCTAGACTAATGGGTAGGAAGAGAGCTTCATTTTCTTCTGAATACTTTTTATGCTTTGTCCCAGATAAACTCTACTTTTGAAAGAAAGGTAAGATTTTTCTCTTGAGAAACAAATGTCTGGTATATCAACCAATGTCTCTCTGAAGTCTTCCATTAAAATGTTTAACAGTTGCTGCTGAACTACAGTAAAATTAAGGCAGTCACAATTTTGGAGGGGTGAAAGGATTCTTGGGGCAGAGCAATAAGCCAGCAAAGAAATTAGCTGTGTATTTCTAATTATTTCAAAGCATGCTTTAGTTAGCCTTTGGGAAGCTTATGAAGGACAAACATTCAGTATAGAGTATAAAAAGATGATATCACTGCATTATTTATCATTCTGTCATAAAACTGGAAACATGAAAAAAAGAACCTTGATCAGCAAATGTCTTAAAACTAATTGTGAGAGAATAGCAGATTAGTAATTTATTGTATCTACAGTTTATTCATCTTCATCTTCTTGAGTGTTTTTATGAAGAACATATTGCATTTCTACCTGCAATACTTCATGAACTGTATCTCAAACATCTTTAAAGCCATTAGCAATGTATATAATTACTTTCTACTTCTTTATCTAATGTTAGGTCAATTTTTCATTTCTCAGTGTTAATGGCATGTTGGAAGGTTCTTGTGAGCAATTGTCAGTAGGTGGGTTACAGAAGAAGATAAGTGTTTTATCTCCTATGAGGATGAAGCTATAACTGTTTTCTTTCTAAACAGAGTTTTAAAATGTTTGGAATCTATATTCCATTTTACTGATGACTTTACATGACTTTAAAGGTCTTCTGGCATGTGTTTTCCAAGTATTTCAATGGTTGTCTAGCACCAAAATGCTTCAAAAAATTAGTCCTTACTGAGTGATGTCTTTAGCTTATATTATATAAGCATCCTGCTCTAATAGGTGTGTCAAGAGACTATATGTTTTATATATATGTACTAGTATATTAAATTAATAATAATGCAGGCATTAGCCTGTATGATGTTCAGTTTTACTAAAAAGAAAGGGATTCATAGTAGTGAAACAGACTGAGGTCCTCTCAAAACGATGACAATCTTCTTCTTTAGGACTTTGAATACTCTAGAATATTCTTATTCAAGACAATGAACTCACTGGTATTCACACAATTTTCCCCTGCATGACAGAAGGCAGTGTCCTCAGGTGCCGTAGGAGGAGCGTTGCCAGCAGTTTGAGGGAGGTGATCCTTCCCATCTACTAAGTACTGGTGAGGTCATACCTCAAATGCTGAGTTCTGGGCTCCATGGTAAAAGACACCTCTACAAATACAGGAGAGGGTCCAGTGAAGTGCTGGATGGAGCTAGAGCAACCCTCATACAAAGAAACACAGAAAACTTGATCTGGTCATCTAGAAGAAAAGCCTCAGAATCACAGAGTTGGTTAGAAGGGACCAGAGTAGTTCAACATGCATGCACAAGCAGGATCTTCTCAGAGTGTGCTGCACAGGATCACATCTGGACTGTTCTTGAATATCTCCAGTGAGGGAGACTTCACAACCACTCTCCATAATCTGGTCCAGTCACCTGCGCAGTAAAGAATCTCTTCCTCATGTTGAGTTGGAGCTTCATGTGCATCAGTTTGTACCCACTGCATCTTGTCCTATTGCTTGGCATCTCCAAGCAGAGCCTGAATTCATCCACTGAGACTCTTTCTTCAGATTTTTACAGGCAAGCCTTTCCTTGTATGAGAGATGCTCCAGTCCCCTAATAATCTTTGTCACCTCCACTGGACCAGCTCCAGCAGCTCTGTGTCTCTCTGGTCCTGAGGAGCCAGAACTGGACACAGCGCTCCAGTTGTGTCACCAGGGCTGAGCAGAGGGGCAGGATCACCCCCCTCACCCTGCTGGCACTGCTCTTCCCAATGCACCCCAGGACACCATTGCCCTTCCTGGCCACCAGGACACACTGCTGGCTCACGGACAGCTTGCTGTCCACCAGGAACCCCAGGCCCTTCTCCTCAGAGCTGCTTCCCAGCAGATCAGCTCCCAGCCTGTGCTGGTGCCCGGGGTTCTTCCTCCCCAGGTGCAGGACCCTGCATTTGCCTTTGCTGAATTCCAGGCCGTTCTTCTGTGCCCCTCTCTCCACCCTCTGAGGGGCAGCAGGGCCCTCTGGGGTATCGGCCACTGCTCCCAGCTCTGTGTCATCAGTGAACCCTCTGAGGGGGCACCTGCCCCTTCACCCAAGGCACTGATGGGGAAGTTAAACAATACCAGGCCCACTCTTGAATCTGGGGGGTCTCCACTTGTGACAGGCCTCCAACCAGACCCTGTGCCACTCATAGCAACACTCTGAGATCTGACATTCAGACAGTTCTCAGTTCACCTCTCTGCCCCCTCATCCAGGCCACCCTTCCTGAGTTTGCCTATGAGGCTGTTGAGGGAGACAGTGTTAAAAGTCCAGGTAGAACAATATCCACTGCTCTTCCTTCATCCATTTATCCAGGCAGCTGTTTCACTGTGGAGAGCAACCAGATTGGCCATGCATGATGTCCCTTTGCTGAATCCATGCTGACTCCATCCTCATCTCCTTGTCATTCATGCAGATAGAGACGGCCTCCAGAATGAGGTGCTCCATCACCTTTTCAGGGATTGAGGTGGACTGGCTGGTAGTCCCCTGAGTCCTCCTTCTTGCCCTTTGTGAAGACTGGGGTGACATTTGCTTTTTTCCAGTCCTGAGGCACCTCTACTGATCCTTCGTGACCTTTCAAAGATGACCATAAGAGACTCACCTATGGTGTTCACCAGCTCTTTCAGCATTCATGGATGCATCCTGTCAGGACCCCATGAACTGGTTGATGCCCCGTTTGCCTAGGGGTTCTCCAACCTAAAAATCTTTGACAAAGGGTAAGTGTTCCTTCCAACATTCCTCTACTGTGATCTCCTGGTGCAGAGATTCCTGAGGGCTGGTCTTGTCTATTCCCTGATTTATGATTTCAGGATGTATTAACTGATTAATTTTAGAATTTTGTAGAATACAAAAACTGAGACTAAACTTTCTTATATTAAATTCTTTAATAAACATATGAATAAGGAATATGTCTTCTTTCTGATACTAAGAATCATGCTTATGAGTACTGAACATTTAGTGTCACTTAATGGCATGCAGAATAAAGAGAATGACAATATCATCATATTAGGACAGTCAGTCAAAAAAAACCTCCTCTATTGTCAGATATACATACAGCTAAGCATATCATAGAGTTAATTTGAGAGTATCTTGACAACTTTTTAAAGCTTACATACTGCTGAGTGATATTTTCTATTACCTCATATGCAGTATTTTAAATTTTTTTAAAACAAAATTACCTAGGTTTTCTGAATAAGAACAAAAAAAATTGCACTGGATGCTAAAGAAATTCTGATAATTCTTTTTATCATCAATACTGTGCCTTAATGACTTAGTAATCAATAGCAAACTGGCCTTTGTTTTGGAATTATCCTTTATCATCTTGAGGGAAAGCTCTCAAGGAGACTCAAGAAGGGCTCTATCATGACTTAATGGAACTTATGAAGAAGGAATTGGGTGCTGATGAAGAGCAGAACTGGACAGAGGAAAGAAAGAACAGGTTAGAACAGTGACTGGGATTGGACAACTGGTCTTGAGGCCAAGACTGGAGAAGGAGTCCTCCATACTGCTTCTTCATCCTGTTTCCACTTCTGTGTTACGGGAGGGAGAGATTGCATCAGCAATAACCTGCTCAAGAGCACAATTCTGTTTAACACCCTGCCCACCTGTTTAGTGAATGAATCAAAAATCCAAGCAAAACACAAGTCTATCAGGGGAAACATGAGTTGTGCCATCAGCAATCTTTGGCTCATTAGGTGCAGAACCCATACCTAAAACTAGAACTAACAGGTTAAATTGTCCTGGAATTATAGTATTATTCTCACAAAAAGCAGCATTTTAAAAGCCTGAAACTTTTTGCAGACAAGTTTCATGGTATTTACAGGGGATAGAAAAATGCAAACACAAAGGGCAGAAAAATATCAAGTTCATTTCTTGTCAAGATCCATCCTTTTGCTTTCATCTAATCCTACTGTTTATGGCTTTGAGTTTCTATTCATTCCTCTTTCATGCATGCCTCTAAACTGCTGTCTATCTCTTCATCTGTAGACTTTCTCCTCTGCTGCTGCCTAAATTACAAACTCAGAAGGAGATCTTTTGCATCTCTGAGTGATGCCTTCTTCCAAAGTCTGTGTATCCCTATCTAAATCTCGTTCTCTTCAACCTGTTCTCTGTCTGACTTCTGAAATTTTTTTTAATCTTCCTTACAGTAGGTTCTATTTTGACCACTTATCTTTTCCTGGCTTATGCAGAGAGAAGCATCTGACAATGCTAGACAGATACCCAGTATTCAGCTTACTGAATTTATTCAGTTACTAGCTCTAGAAATGCAAAAGGAGATGCTTTGCTTGCCCCAAGGTTTGAATATAATCTTTATTGAGAGATCTGAAAAGTCTGAAAAGTTAATTAGATAGTGAGTTAGAAAGGTCTAACAGTTTTCTTTAAGTGTCCACCAAGCACATGCCAATCATATCTGCTTCTGAAAGCTTATAAATTGCCACTGCTTGCAAAGAAAATGATAGATTCCTTCTCTAAACCCTATGTGACTAAAGCTTATTGCAGACCAAAATTGTGTCTTCCTGAAAAATGAATCTGATAGTGAATGTCATCCTGGATGGGTGGCAAGTGTTAGAGTACAAATTTATTCCCACAATAAAGTAGTATTTAAATACAGGATTAAATAATGCATTTTTGTAACAGCATTTGAAAAAACAAGGTTGTACCATGTTCACATGTGTGTGCTTGTGGCCTTATAATGAACTCTTGCTTTTTTTTGCTGTGTGGTCTAGAGTGTACATTTTCCTTTGCTTGAGTTTATTGAGTACTCTGTAAACAAACACTCTTTTAAAAAATTGTTCTGAGAACTGTTACATTCTCAACTTTGCAACTGAACTTTGTCTTCTTGAGGCTGTAATATTGTTTGTGATGAGATTCTATGCAGGAACAAAAAATAAACCCAAACCAAAACAACATAACAGCTTAACTGTTGGGACCGCAGGCAGCTGTAACCCCAGTGGAAAGGCACTCCAAGTGCAGAGCACCTGTGGGCAGTCTGTGCTAAGACTTCTCTTGGAACATTTAAATTACTCTGACTCAAATTCTCTCTATTTTCCACAGGAAATTAATTTGTGTAAGCTGAATTATGGTAGACATTTTCTATTTATTTTACAGGGACAAACTAGGAAGCATACCAAACAAGGAGAATGTATCTGGGTGCAGGGAGGGACAGATGCTCCCTGAGTACCCAGGAAGTACGCATGGAAGCAGACTGAGGCAGCCCCTACCTAGGCTTCAGGCAGGGTCTGGAGTGGGCAGGGCAAGGCTAGGACATCAGCCCAGGACATGGGAGGCTCACCGGCCACAGCCCATTCCGATGGAGCACGGTTCCTTTATCCAGGGTGAGAGAGCCAGCGTGGCTGGTCCCGACTGGCTGCACTTCACTGGCCAAGAGCTGTCTGCATCCCCAGCGGCCTCGGCTGGGGGAGTTGTGTCACCAGGGTTGCCTGTGGCTGTGGGGCCTCCAGGCCAGCTCTTGGCCACCACACAAAAGGATGTTTTTTTCCAACTACCTTTCTTGTAACTACTGAATTTCAGCAGCAAAACTTAATGAAGTATTTCAACAGCCAGATAGAATCAGTATTCACATAATTATTTTACTCATTTGGAGAGTAATTTTGATCTTAAATTAGGAGTGCATAAAGAGGAACATGTATGAAGAGTTCAGACAATAATACAGTTTGTACTGGGTCAAATCTAATTATGTACCTAGTTTGTTCATTACAGATTAGTCTTTTTTTACTATGGGTCACAGTTCACAGTCAATGGTACTCTGTGGTTGTGGAAAATTTCTATGCAAGTGGCAGGCACATCAAAATATGTAATGGTGTCTAGACACTTTCAGTATATGGTATTCTTTACAACAGAGCATTGAAATAGGAGCTTGTACAAGTTCTACATTTATAAGACTTTAGTCACCATACAAAGAAAAAAATACCTGCTCTCTAGCAATTTACTAGTTTATCTTAATTCTAACCATACAATCACAGAACAGTCCAGGCTGGGAGGGCCCTCAAAAAACGATGGGAAAGCAAGCCTGGAATATAGAGTATCCTGTCCAATCACATCTTGAAAAAACTTCCATTGATGGAGAACTCACCGTGTCCCTGAGGAGGTTGTTCCAATGAACAATATATCACTATAAAAATAATAAATCTTTATTCTGTCAAAATGAAGCCTCCCTCAATGCAACTTATATCTGCTGACCCTTGTCTTATCCATGTGGCTCCAGGAGAAATGAGAGCCTCTGTTATCTTTGTAGCTGCTTTAAAGTGACCATCTCCAAAATGTGCAAAACTCTTCACCATTCTATGTCATACTGAATATAATCACAGAAGAAATGACATCTGTTCTTAGTGATTATTGTCTTGGCATAAAAGCATATCTAAGCATATCTAATAAAACTAAGTTCTGTCCTGATAAATTCAAAGACAGAATTTCTTCTCTTGTCATGGTTTTATTAACTGCTTGCAAAAGAAAAAATATTTGATAGTACAAAATGCCCTCAATCAATAAAATGTGTTCCAAAACACTCAAAATCTGATGACTGAGTTATGCCCTGGACATTTTTAGATTAGTCCTAGATTATTATAGCCCCCCCCAGCAAAATGAGACACATTGTTTGAGCCACAGTGTCTTTCATTTCTTTCATTTTAAACTGAGGTAGGTGATTATTTTCTTCTTAGTGGTAGTGGTAAAATGGCAAAATGATAATATAGCTTGTTGATAGCTGCTTTGCCCTGTTTCCCTAAAGCTTCACAGAAGACATTAATCTCATGTACAAAGTCATGTGCTGAGTTCCAGAAGAAAGTCTAGACTGAAAAACTTATAGCTTATTTGTTTGTGTTTAGAAAATACCATTATTTTGATGAAATGGAATACTAATTTATAAAAGAAAAATATCTCAAAGGAAAACACTTAAGTGTTTGTTTAAGATCAAGCACTTTAGTTAAGTGCTTTTCTGAATTAGGTCATGCAATAAGAAATGAAGATTAACTTGTGTCTATCACCAAGGGCTGAGAGCCTGTGCAGTAAATTTAATGTTCTCAAATGTCTGTGACTTGAGCATGTCTATGTTCAAGTTCTGATTCACTCATTACAGCAATGGATAAATATATAATACACTCAAAGCAATGCGGAAGAAATAAGACATATACCAGCTACAGGCCAAGAAAAATAATATTGAGTGTAGAACTGATCTATATGCACATGAATAAAATGCAGACATCAGGGCTGAAATCTGCTGTTGTAAAACAGTGTGTATCAATGCTTGACAATGTAATTAGAAATTATAGATGGAGGTTTTGATTGCCCTCTATGCCTTGGCATGACAATCTAGGGTCTTGCTACACAGAGTCGTCCTTTAGGAAAGGCAAATTATTTAACAGGGTTTTTAACATAGTAAATAAGCAACAAATTATGTAGATAGAGTTCTTAAAATGCTTTGTTCTCATATAAATTCCAAAGACAGACGTCAAAAGCAGGAGAATTTAGTGTACCGGTAGCACTGTACATACTGGTAGCATTGTACATACAGTATTAGAAATTACTGCTTGGAAATCACATAGACTAATACATTTTTATTACTTCTGTGATACGTGTTTTATAAGTAGAAAGCGTGTCAGACAGATACATGGAAAATCATTCTGGAAGCTATATTGTATATGGCATGCACAGATTCCTGTGGGATGTCTTCAACAGAGTTAATTTTCTTCCATGACAATAAGTTATAGTTTAAACTTAAACAATTTCTTACTATTAAAACATCATGCTGTTGAGAGGCGTTATTATTGCAGTCTGCTGTATTACTATCACTTCATGGTAAAACATGATGGCAGGAAAAAAATTTGTAGAATAATCTTAATATCTGTAATATTTTAAACTAAGAGAGAAAACAGTGAAATTTATGGCATCCAAATTCAGAGAAGAAAATGTTAAAATGTACACCATACATCATGGTTAAAAATAAAAACTCCAAGATTTGTGTCATACAGATTGTAGTCCCTTTCATACACCTGAGTTAAAAATTATTAGTTCAAACCACCCCAATTCCTGCTACCTCTAGCAGCTGCAAATGCAGTTAATATTTGACCAATCTGTTTTCATTTCCTGGTCCAAGCAAAAATAGTCCAGTGTTTACAGCTTACAGTTTTTAAAGATTTTTGGCATAGATCATTGTTCTTTCTTCACAGTTTGCAGATGTTCATGCTGAGTTTTTCATTCTCTGAGGAAAATATAATTTATGAAATAACTCAGCAAATATATAAATAGATCATCATGCAAAAAACTACAAACAAACAATACCCTCCCAAAACAACAGACTTTCAGTAGAAGATGCTGATTCCAGTAAAATACTTCCATGAATACTGTAAATAATCACCTCAGCTTTGATAGTCTGAAAGACTACATACCTACCTTTTAATTGCCGTATCATAGCACATTCTGATGAATTTATGCAGGCTTCAGTCATTCCACATTTTCAGCTATTCATCCCAGATTCTTTTTTACCTTCAGATTGAACTTCCATTTCCATTAGCAAGCTAATCTCAGTGTGGAATGTAACCATGGTCTAATGACAGTTGTGGTCTAAGCAGAACTTGTCTTTAGTCATGTTTTTTATGCAGACTGTAAACTTCTTTGAATGTAGAAGAACGATTTTAAAACTTCTGTTGTTATCTCAAATGATTACAAAATTACAGGGAGAATAGTTCCTTTGGAAGGGACCTACAATTACCTAGTCCAGCTCTGTGACAATGTAAGGGCTGACCATAAGATGAAGCATGTTATAAGTCTCTGTCCAAATGCCTCTTAAATATTGACAGACTTGAGGTATTGATCACCTCTCCAGGAAGCCTACTCCAGTGTTTGATCAGCCCTCAGTAAAGAAATTTTTCTTTATTTTCTAATTATCTAGCCTGAACCTTCCCTGACACAGCTTTGAGCCATTTCCACATGTCCTGTCACTGAAAACCAGAAAGAAGAGCTCAGCAACTCCTTCTCCAAAAGCACAAGAGAACAACTTTGAAGGTGTACAGTATTCCTTTTTGGAAATTGAAGTGATCATTAACTTAATCTAATAACTAAAATTGTCTGGTCCACCTTCCAGGTACCCTGGCATGAGGTATGAGGCTTTGCAAGTGGATCTGAAGAATAAAGATCATGATGGTTCATATTGCATGGAAGTGTTGTCAAAGTTTAGTCAGCCTACACCCAGCATTAAAACTGCTTCCATGAAGAAAAAAAAAACAGATGGATCATTGTCACAGAAAACTCCCTGATAGGAACAGAGGATCCAACATGTAGAGTGGGCCCACTTCCCTCCTCCTCTGGGGCAGAGGTTGAACATAAGAAGAGAAATCTTCCTATCCTGGAACAAGCTCTGGACAAGAAGTCTCAGAGCAATCAAAAGAGATTTCAGGGCCCTGAGGTGATTGGTTAAGACATCAGAAGCACTATTATGTTCTCCTCTAGCCTTCCAGTTGCAGAGAATTTCGAGAGAAGAAATGGGAAGAGCTACCAGATTGACATGTGACTTCAGGTGTCAGTGGTAGAATTTTGGTGGTTTTTATATGGCACCAAGCCAGTTGGTGACACCTCTCTCAAAGTGGGGAAAAAGATCCTTATAGATTTAGCAGAGTTCAATGAGATATCTTTAAACTAGGTTTAAAAGAGGAAAGGAATAAACCCCAAGCACACTAGAGACCTGGGGACAGCAAGCCTGTGTTTCAGGGGTGATGCAATAGTGAATTCTTTCTGTCTGCTCTGTCAGTAGAGGTAAAGGATAGAGATCAGTGAAGGATCTCTAAAGGATAGAGAGCAGTGAAGACACAGGTATTATTGGTATGTTAGAAACCACAGAAGAGCATGAGAAGAATCACATAGAAATTATGCCTTCTGCCCCCAGAAAGATGGAGGGTGGAATCAATAGTCCAAGTGCATTTATACCAATGCATGCAGCATGGACAATGAAGAGAAGATGGAAGCCACTGTGAAGAAAGAAAGCTACGACATGGCTGCCATCACAGAAACATGGGGCATTACTGGAGAGCTGCTGTGAATCACTCTAAACTCAAAGAAAAGAGATGGTGAGGTAGCCGTGTATGTTAGGGAGTGTTTCAAATGTCTAGAGCTCAGTTTTAGGGTGATGATAGGGTCAAGTGTTCATGCACAAGCATCAGAGAGAAGGCCAGGAAGACAGATATCCTGGCGGGAGTGTGTTACAGACCACCCCACTAGGATGAAGAGGCAGATTAAATATTCTATGAGCAAGTGGGAAAAGCCTTCAGATCACTGACCCTTGCTCTCATAGGGGATTCCAAGATACCAGATACCTGCTGGAAATACAACATAGCAGAAAGGGGACAGCCCAAGAGGTTTCTGAGCTGTTTGAAACATGCCTTGGTACTTCTCTCACGGTGGGTGAGGAAGCCAGCCAGGGAAGGTGCCCAGCTGGACCTGCTGCCTGTGAACAGAGGATTAGAGGGAGCTGTGGTGGCCAGAGTCCATCTTGGGCACAGAAACCACAAAAGGAGAGCCTCTTTCTAATCCCAGAGGTGTAAGGAAGGGGTCAGCAGAACTGCCAGGATTGCCTGGGACTTCCAGGGGGCAGACTTTGGCCTGTTTACAGGACTGGCTGATAGCATTCCTTGGGATGTGGTCCCAAGGGGACAAGGGACTGCAGGAAGGCTGAACATTGTTTGAAAAAACAATCTTAAAGGTGCAGGAGCAGGCTGTCCTTATGTGCTGAAAGAGGAGCTGTCTGGGAAGAAGACTGGCCTGGCTGAACAGAGCTCAGGCTGAACTCAGGAGAAAAAGGAGAGTTTATGACCTTTGGAAGAAGGGACAAGCTGCTCAGCAAGACTAAAAATACGTCATGAGTTATGCAGGGAGAAAATTAGAAGGGCCAAAGACTGACAAGAACTGCCATAAAAGACAACCAAATTTTTTTGTACAAATGCATTCAGTAAAAAGGGGCTAAGAAATATGTTGATCTGGTATTGGTTGTTGGGAGTGAGCAGGTGATGTCATACCATTGTATGGGATAAGGAAAAGGCTGAGATATTGAATGCCTACTATGCCTCAGTCTTTAAGAGCAAGACCAGTTGTCCCCCGGGTATCCAGCCCCCTGAACTGGAAGATGGGAATTGGGCAGAATGAAGCCCCCATACACCAAGGGGAAATGGCCAGTGACCTGCTACACCTCTTGACACACACTGGTCTCTGAGTCTGGATGAGATCCCCTCAAGGGTACTGAAGGTACTGATGGAAGTGCTCACAAGCCACTTTAGATCATTAAACAAATGTCCTGTAAACAAACTGGACTGGCACTTATTGCATGACACCAGGCTACTGGGAGTTTGGAAACTAGTCCTGGCAGTGACAGGAAGTTTGGAAATGGGACATATTTACAAAAAGGGCTGGAAAAAGGATCAGAGGAACTACAGGCCTATCAGTGTGACCTCAATGGTGATGAAGGGATCACTCTGAGTGCCATCACACATGCAGGATAAGGGGATCAGGCCCCACCAGCCTGGGTTTGTCAAAGGCAGGTGCTGCTTGACAACCTGATCACCTCCTATGATGAGGTGACCCATCTCATGGATGAGGGGAAGTTGTACACATGGACTTCAGCAAAGCCTTTGACACTGTCCCCCACAGCACTCTCCTGTGGCAGGAGAGCTGGCGTCCCACAGCTTGGACAAGTGCACCCTTCACTGGGTTAAAAACTGGCTGGATGGCCGGGCCTAGAGAGTTGTGGTCAATGGAAATCCAGCCATCAGTTCGTGACCACTGGACATCCCAGCGCTCAGCACTGGCACCAGTCAGTCCTGTTTAATATCTTCATTCTTGAGGAGATTGAGTGCCCCCTCCGTCAGTTTGCAGATGACACCGAGTTTGGCAGAAGCGTTGATTTGCTGGAGGGTTTGAAGGCTCTGCAGAGGGATCAGGACAGGCTGGATCTATGGGCCAAGAGCAATGGTATGAGGTTCAAAAAGGCCAAGTGCCACGTCCTGCCCTTGAGTCACAGTAACCTCAGGCAGCGCTGGGGGCTGTGGCAGAGTGACTGGAAAACTGCTTGTCAGAAAAGGGCCTGGGGGTGCTGGTCAATAGCAGCTGAGGATGAGCCAATGTGTGCCCAGGTAGCCAAGAAGGCCAAGGGCATCCTGGCCTGTATCAGCAACAGTGTAGTCAGCAGGACCATGGCAATTATCATCCCATCATCCCCCGTTCTTGGCACTGGCGAAGCCGCACGTCAAGCCCTATGTTCAGTTTTGGGCCTCTTGTGACAAGAAAGACATTGAATTGCTGGAGCATATCCAGAGAAGGGCAGTGGAACTGGAGGAGTGTTTGGAGCACAAGTTCTGTGAGGAGTGGCTGAGGGAGCTGGGGGTGTTTTGGCTGGAGACAAGGAGGCTCAGAGGAGACCTTATTGCTCCCTACAACTGCCTGAGAGGAGGCTGTGGTGAGGTAGGGGTCAGCCTCTTCTCCCAGGCAACCGGCAACAGAGTAAGGGGAAACCCTGAAGTTGCTCCATGGGTGGTTTAGATTACACTCAAGGAAAATTTCTTCATGGAAAGCACTATCAAGCATTAGAAAAGGCTGCCCAGGGAAGTGGTTGACCTACCATCTCTGGAGGTATTTAAAAGTTGTGTAGTTGTGTGCACAGGGACATAGCTTAGGGGTGGCCTTGGCAGTGCTGGGTTAATAGTCAGACTAGATAATCTTAAAGTCTTTTCCAACCAAAATTATTCCATCTTTCTTTAATACTGGGTAACTCTTAAACAGTGTAAAAATGCCACTTTGATCTCTGTGTTCCAATGATGGTCAAAATTAGGAAGGAATTTGTTTTTGATAGAGTGACACTATATTCCAGTAGGAAAAAAAGATCATTTTATGCAATTAAATGCATTTGTCTTTCATAATAAAATTCAGAAATATATGCAATTTCAGACAGATGTCCTTAAAAGGGAGGGGGAAATACTGTACCTAAGGTCAATTTTGGCTGGGCTGTGACATCTAATCTTCTCCCTTCCTGGAGCCCTCCAGAATATATAAAATATGACATCCAGCATCAGGTGGTTGGTCTCTCAGGTTCTGTATCCTATCATCTATAACAGCAGTTAGTGCTGAACTGCAGAAACACAGAATAAGGCCCATTCCACACAAAACAGCTGATGGTCCCCTAACTTCCACCGGATACCAATTCAGTTGTGAAATACAGAATTTCTAAAGCAACTGGTTCAGATCCACATGAAATTTGACTGCCCTAGGCAACACTACTGTTGGGGTTTAGTGGGGTTCAGGAATAGTATTTCTCAATTCAGTGCTCCCACCAAAACCATGCTGGCACTCACTCCCCCTCCCACCCCTCTCTTCTCCTTGTGAGTGGCCAGAGAGGGGAGTTGGAGGCACAAAAGGCAAAGATCATGGCTTAAGATAAAAACTATTTACTGGAAAAAGCAATGAGATAAGAAAACAAACAGTAGCAGCAATAACACTAACAACAAAAGTGTAAAACGAGAGGAAGATTTACATGCAAAATCCTCACCAAGCCTGGGAAAATGCAACAATGGCAAATAGACCCTATGCAAGCCACACTTGTTCCACTTTTCTTCAAAGTGAGAGACTAGTGAGACCCTTTTCTTCAAAGTGAGAGTCCCTTTCCTGCATCCCAGCAGGAAGGTAAGATGGTACCAAATAACCTGAGAGTCTTGGCTGTGCCCACATAACTTCAGGCGCTTCCCCCTCTTGGCTGCTGTGAAAAATTAACCCTGTCCTTGGCTGAAACCAGGACACACCATTGCTACTTAATGAGAAAATGCACTTTGTTTTGCCCCCACCAATAAACTTTTTATATACACTCATCAAATATCCATGTATGATGTGGAGTTTCTTGGCCTAGTTCTCTACCATCCTGCATTTTGTAAGGTTACTTCTGACTGTGTTCTGTGAATATATAGGATATTCAGACTAGAAAACCACAGACTAAAGCCATGTTTCTAAATAAAGAAAAATGTAGACCCATAATGTACTGTTATACAGCCACTCCTGTCTGACTTAAGTCACAAGCCTAATAAAAATATGTAACAATTCAAAATAATTTTCCATTACTCATCAAAATATTAAAGGAATTATAATGGGAATTATATTTAATGCAGTTCAGATTTCCTGAAAAAAATATAAATGTGTATTTTGTAGGCTGTAGTCTGAAAATTGTTTTCCAAAATGTGTGTTCGTTTATTTTCACTGGTATGTTATTGAAGAAAAAGGAAGGCAAGTCCTCTTCACTACCACACTATAAGAGGAAAAGAAATAAAATGTGCATTCCAGACATAGACCTTCTCTAATGCACTCTGCTGCTTTGAGTGGGAGGTTGGATTAAGTTGGAATTCCTACCTGAGTCACACACAACCCTCCGATCTGCTGGTAACAGCTGTACTGTTTCTCTCAGATTCTGCTTAACTCTTTGTGTTCCATTTACAAATCTTTAATTCCACATGGCAATGTGGCTGCATTTTGAAGGAAGTGGTCACTGAAAATTAAACTCTTAAAGGCCCTGACCAAAGAACCAGGAGGAGCGAGGTCCACTCAGGTTTTATTGTGTTGCAGACTAATCAGTCCTTTTCACAATGGAGAGGTGAAGTTGACAGAAGAAAACCCCAATTTTTTTTTGTGCTGTCTAAGGAGTTCCTTTGCCTTGATTTAGCAATCTCAGCTTCATGATTCAGTCCCTTAATGGGCCAGCTCCCCCTCCGAAGGCAGGAGGTGTTTGATACCCCCATCACCTGAGACTGCTCCTTCCTTTGACTTCTGCCTGAAGCCAACTTTGACAACTGTCTGCACTGAATTGTACTCCAAAGGACAGAGAAAATGGCATCCAAATTCACAGTCCGAAGCCTGATTCAGGGTTAAAATAGTTACATACAGCAGATCTTGCCGTTCTGTCTGTGTCAGGAGCTTTCTATCATTATTTCTACTGCAGTTGAACCGCTGCATTAAACACATGTATGAGGCAAAGAATCACTTACCTGGACACTCCTTAAGAGTCTTGTGTGCATTTGACTGTGAGTCCACATGAGTGCCAGGGCTGGACAGACAAGAAGAGTGAGGCAGGAAATTGGAAACAAGCAGACTGGACTTTCAGCAAAGCTGAACTTCTCTGCACTGGCTGCATTCCATTACTGTATCTTGTTAGGCCTGCAAACATATCCCTGGAAAGCTGCTTTACTTTTCAACCACCCTGACTTACTACTAAAAAGCGGCAGTGCTGTGGAATGAAATGTGTACAGTGTGTATCTAAGCATACAGCTCTTCTGAGTACAGTGATGAGGGTTGGATCTCAGACCACAGCAGCCTGTAAAGATTTGTGACATTTTTTGTCCCTACAGCATAGCTTGGCTACTAGAGATTCTTCACCAGAATCTGTACCTCCAGCAGTATCTCCAGTTGTGACAGGCACTTCATCTTTAGCCTAAGCAACAAGTGCTTCCAGTTACATGTGCCAGAAGGTACTATATGTGCCCCCTTCTCATCACTGAATGGTATGGTTTATAATAATTGATACTGTTCTCTCTCATTTTGGTCTGACAGAACACAGAGGGAAATAGCATTGCCTGCCTCTCCCTGTGCACACATACATGCTGTGCTGATTCACTTGCAACCTATGGAGGTAAATGCATTGGATAACTCTTAGTACAATGCTTGTATAATTAACCTGATACAATCTGTGGCTATCTTGCATTTTCTATGTTCACCAGATGACTTGCTGATAACTATAATGAAATATTTCATCCAAAGTTTTGCTTTGGAAAAGTAGGAGAAATTTTTGTGTATACAGGATAAACAAAACATTATAAAATAAATTTCCTAGAAAATCAGTTTACTGCATTTGTGAGCAGAAATATATTAACAGAAAGGTAAAAAGCCCATCGCCAATGCAACACAGAAGCACAGGCTTTGTGCTGGTACTTTTTAAAATCCAGTGGGTTTTTACATGCTGGTGGCATGCACAGCTCCAATGGTCTTATGAAAACAGAACAGTTAAAAGACACACTAAAGACTGTGTGATGAAATTACAGCAAGCTGAATTTTAATATCCCTCACCTCTTGCCGATCTCAGAGGAGTCAGAAGCCCAAAATTCCCCCTTTGTGGGCTAGCAGTGGTCTTGTGTCTTGCTCCTTGTCCTACAATGGCTAGAGGAAATCTCTGTCAGGCATCTTTGCAGAGTTCTGCTTTTATGAAAAAGAGATAGAAAAAGAGACCTGGCATTTTAAGAGCCACAAAACTGTTAAGGCTTCTTTCACAAAGTTCTCTCCATATCTGTGAGAGTCTGTGAATGTAAACAGTTCTCCTTGGCTAGGAATTTTCAGGTAAATCTGAAAATGTCATTTCACACATGTTGGAAGTGAATAAAAACAGTTTAAAATGAGGTCATTGTTTGAAGTTCTTGTTCAGATTTATTCAGTGAAAATTGAATCTTTGGAAAAAAACTTCAGAATTTCTCCAACACTATTTTAATATTTAGGTTATAAAGCAATATACTCTGCTTCTTATACGCTTATGCACAATATTGGTTACAACACATAAATGCAGTAATTTATCGTTAACAATATATTTTATATGGAAAGTCTTGCAATGAAACTGTCCATTTTTCTCATAAAATAAAAGAAAAAATGTTCATGCTTTGACAAAGATTAAATCATCCTTCACTGCTTATCTGTGTGCTGTATTTTTGAATATGAATAGGTCATTGTCTTCAAAGTTACTGTTCATGCATGAAAAATTCAACGTATGCATGAGCTTATATAGGAACCTGTTGTTAAATAAGTGCTAGGAAAGCATTGTGCTTGTATTGCAATGTCAGTGTCTCCTGGATAAAATCTGAGAACATTTCTGTTGCTATGAGGAGCATTCCACTCCCTGCATCTTATCCTGTGATAGTTGGGTGGTTATGTAGAAGACATCCTGTAATGTAGTCAATCTTTTAATTTCCATGAAAATCAAAATAACCTACACAGAAGTGATATATACGACAATATAAAAACATTAAAAGTCATTAAATGTTAACCCCCTTATTTCAAAAATCCCCTGCTGCACACTTAAGGTAGTAGCTATGTAGTCTCTTTTTCATTCAAAACTCATTTTCTTCAATCAAGTCATTCCCTTATAAGATCAGAAGAGGATCACTGAATGCAGTTGAATTTTGCTAAATAACTACATTTAATGCAAAATTCCTAACTTTGGCCATACCTGATGCTTTCTAAATGCTTGAGGTTACATTTTTGGATCCTATGCACCCACAAACTGAGATAGCAAAACTAGAGATATTGAAAAGAAAAAGCTGAAAATCACGTATTAGATTAGTCTACACTTGGACTTTTTGCTAGTAAGAATCAAACTATACTGCAACACCACATAGTGGAGGCAGATTGCACAGTCATGGCAGATAATTACATTAGAATAAGAAATAATTCCAATATTACAGGCAGTTTGGATGGGTGCTGTGGCATTTTGATCTTTAAAAAGGGGCTGTTCCTTCCTGCTATCCCTCATATCTGACAGAGTTTGAGGTCTTCCAAAGCAGGTCCTACACCATTGTTACAGCTGAACATAAATTAGACATGATCTTCAGCTCTAAGTAGCTAACTACCCTTGACTGCAATAATCCTTTTCCATCAGCACTTTGTAATGCTTTGGAACAAAGCTTTGTAGAGACTCAGTGCCACCTTTCATTCCAACACATTCAGCTTCCATTGACTTCAGTGGAAAATGAAGGGCAACAACTTTGCTAAGAATGGAAGTTGTAAACATTACTCATCATGTTTTTTTCTGTTCATACAATTCTACAGGACACATTAAGACACAGAGGACTGTGGTTCTGAAAGCAAGAAGAAAACTAAGTGTTAAAGGCAAATACTGCCTGCCGGGCTCTTTCAAATCACTAGGTCAAATTCTGGTTTTGGTGTAATCATACTTATAGGATTGCTTTAAATTTATGTGGGAGTATTGGAGACAGGAGTTTGTCCCACTGAGATTACTTTGTAGGCTGATGTAACAACACATCAAGATTAGAGATGGAAAAATTTGGCTTGTAAGGGAAAAACCCTCAGGATTTATAGTCTGACTGAGAAAAGTAAGAGTGCACAGAATGCCTGATTGCACTACAAAAAGGATGTTAAAAGTCTTATAATTTCTGGTTTTCTGTTTTTATATATACAAGACAATAAAAATCCTATGTTAAATAGAAAGTAAAGTGAATAGTACTAAAAAAGTTACTTTCTCCTAAAGCAACATCCCACCTGTCCCAATACATCTGAGGGTGTATCACACAAGTGTCTACACTGTCTCTCAGGTTCCACAGTAAAATGCATTACAGGAAAAGCTTAGTGTATATATACAATATAATTTTTCAGCTGTGGAAAAAAGGTGTGTCACGGCTCATATTTCACAACTGCAGTAAAATTAACTGATAGCTATACTCATCTCGGCCCAATCCTTGAAAGTTTAAGAGTCCTAAATTTCTGCTTTTCTGTTGAGGTTATTGGGAGTCTAGAGTTAGCTGAGCATTTTGCAATCAAAATAAGAGGAGAAAAGTGGGTCTTTCCTCACTTCTCAAGATGAGGGCCAGCAGCCAATAACACCAAACTGATTGTGCCATCATTAAACTAAGTCCAAGACACATCAGTATGAAACATGGTGCCAGTGAAATTTGCTCAGCATTGGATGATTTGTGTCTGTTTTTCTAACATTAACTTTGAAGGTCTCTTGGATAAACAGCAAGACAGCGTATGAAAGAAGTTTGTTTTCTGCATCCCACTGGAAAAGAATCAAAAAGAATCTATGTGAACTGCTGTTACAATAGTAAAAAGTTTCTAAAAGTACTTTATTTGCAAAATATTTATGCAATCACTGAAAAAAAAAAAAAAAAGGAGGATTATCTTAATCTTTACATCAGTTCTTATTTTAAGGCCAAAAAGATTGTCTGCTTTGGGAGGATAACAAATTTGACAATTTTCATCTGTCTAATAGATGTAAATTTTCTCTTTTCTTTCAGTGCTCTGAGGGAACAACATCACAGCTGGACACATTTTCTGAGGACTGTAAATTCTTTACTGAGGACGCTAGGGCTGTAACCCTGTTACTTCTTTACTTCAACTAGAATATTCCACTGTACTGACACTTACAAGCTTGTTTCCACTTGTCACTCAGCCAGTCACACCTCAAGGCCAACAAGGTTCCTCATTCAAGAGCTTTGTTTCAAGTACTCTCCTTACTCAAACTCTGACTGGCAGAGTTGAAATGGCCCTATGCAAATGAGCCATTTCTTTATTTAATGGTCAATCCCCTTGCCTCTCACCTCCCAGATTAAGAACATCATCTTGATTTCATACAGGGTGAAAAGAAACAAGTGTTTCCATAGGATTTCAGCCTGACTTTTTCCTAAGAAACTTGATTTCTTTGAGTGTCAAGGTCCCTTCGAATAATGTTTTAATGGATCACTAAGAGGAAAGAATCTAAAATCTTCTTCTGTTGCTCTGATAAATTCAGTATCTATCAGAGAAAACTGCAAATCATTCCATAATGTCTCAAAAATATGAGAATATTATTATCTTACAATTAAAAAAATATTTAACAGAGAAGATGAATGTTAACCTGAAGTCTGAGGCTCCTTTCACAAAACTTAAATTCCTAAGTCATCCATTTTGTCTGTAAAGTTACTAATGTGAAAAAAAATTACTGCTGTCACAAGAGCTCCACTAACAACTTTACCATTAATAGTCTTATTATTTCCTTACAAAATAATTTGTTACAGTATCATCTAGGTTTCTGCCCCCTGTATCTATTTAGAATCTTAGACAGGAAGAGAAAGGTAACACCAAACAGAAACTCAATTACTGTCTTACAATCCAAACACCATATCTCTGAAAATGGCTGTACCTTATAAAATATGAAGCTGAGAAAGTCAGTAAATGCATCATATTTATAACCAGAGAAACTTGTTTTCGCAGAGATGCAATGAGGAACTAATCAAATAAAAAACTCACAGCATGGAAATTAAAACTCAAAGGAAAACAATCAGGTAGCCAGATATCTATACACTGACATATATCCAGACAGAATTACTTATGATGGTGTGCTCATTTAATGATTCCCAAAGCCTTCTTTATTTTGTAGCTTCTAACAACCTTTTAAAAAATCTCTTGGGACCTTTCTCTAAATAGGTAATTTCTTTCTGGGAAAAAATGAAGAAAAATGGTACATGGTACAAATACTATAATCAAGAGAAATATCACTCATATAGCCCAATTGTGATGTTCTTTCACCTTTTTATACAGCTTTTATCTTTCTTTGAGAAAAAAGTCTCTTAAATTAACATTATTTCAGCCTGGTGCAACATGACTCCCAAAAAACCAAACAAATAAAAGCAGTGAAAGACCAAGATACTAGTTGAATTTACATACTTAATAGTATTTCTAACCTTCATCCATTCTTTTAAAAATGTAGGGGTTGTGTCATAATCACTATAGTATTTTAGTCACCTTGACCCATCTACTTAATTTAGATATGTCTGGCCAGCATTAGAACTTCTATACTAAAATACCACTTTATAGTTATGAACAGCCAAGAGCAGGAGCAAAGAGTCAAACAAATTATCGCTGGCTCTTAACATTTCAATCCATTAGGATGCAGACAAATGAAATGTTAAATGTAATAATGCTTGTAAAAAAATGGTCTAACTGTAGCCTGCTCCACACTATACTGGTAAAGCTATGCAGATAACAGAAACGACTTGAAAGAAAATTCTAGCAGCTGCATATTTCAGTAGAATTCACTGTCTGAGAGAACAATCTTCTTAATTTTTTTCTATCTCTCCTCATCAAATAGGAGGAATAATTTCAAATAATGAACGATAAGCTTGAGCGGGAGCAAGGAGTACAAAGATAATCTCCCTGCACAATATGACCCCCCTTCTTACCTCAAGATTTCATGGTCCCTAAAATTAGACATCATTTAACCTCCCCAGGCTCATTGCCTAGGTCTCTTTAGATCAGAGGCTGCTGGTCCTGTTGACTGGTGCCAAAGTACATGTGATGGTTTTCCTGATAGACTCAACTGTCTGCCAGGGACTGAGCTGAGGCCACGAAACTAATTTCATGTTGGAACTCAGGTTCAAGTAATTTTTAAAGAACATTAACATATTTCACATATTTTCTCTCCAAGAGAAGAAAAAAACCCCCAAATCTATGAGGGGCAAAAGCAGAATAGCTTCTATACCATAAGGATATAAAGTAATCTTAAATATGATAAATGTATGATCTGCCTATGACTTGCTGTCAATTACAGAATTTATCCTATATCAGATGAAACAAGTTTAATAAACCTTCTAAGTGTTATAAGATATGCTTTCTACCAACATGAATTATGTATCTATCTACAGCCAAATGTATGTGTTCTATCACTCTGAATATTAAATACAAAAACTATGTTTAAATAATGTGAAGGATGTGATTTAAAGCAACAAAAGCCAATAAATTCAAAGTTTATGCTGGCACTCTATCCTTAACTCATACAAATTGTTTCAAACAGGTATAATGGCATGAATTACACCTCTCTTACATTTATATTTCTACTACCATGTTTGAATTTTCTGAGTTCTGTTAGTATAAGTCTCTCCATGAGTGCCTTTAAACAGAGTTCTAAAATGTAATTTATTATCTTTGTTTCTATTTTTTAAGACAAAAATATGCCTTATGGAAAATTTTAAAAGGCTTTTTTTTTTTTTTTGGTCTGAGGATGGAATAGCTCCCTTGGAAGTGTTTTAGTTTGTTTAATACACAATGGGAATGTCTAAAATATTTATTAATTACTTTGTATTATTACTTTGTATTATTTGTATTAATAAGTTTGTATTATTTTCAGATGACATTGTATTGAGTCCCTCAGAGCTTTTCTGATCTCTCGGATTACCATAGATCTGGCCAGATATTTAGTATGCCCATTAAATAATAATTGTTATAAAATTTGTAGAGTTATATTAGCAATATAGACAATAGAAAAATAAATATCTGCAGTGTTTGTTTCAAATACTGTGTTGGGTTTTAGCTGCTTTGCTATTTCTGTCTTTTTATGTGTGATCACATAACTGTGAATAGGACTTTGTGAACCCAAAGTAAATTCTACCCAAATGGGATCCACCTGAGAAGTGTGTGTAAGAATATTTGGGGGAAAAATGCTAAATGGCTAGAATGGTTCACACAAAGAAAAGTGTGATTTTTATATCTGTGGCAAGGCTGTTAGCCCAGAAGTACTGTAAGTCCTTGGTGAAAGGTTGAGAATGAAGCAGGACAGCATTCAACAGTTTTGCGTCTTGGTACAGCACAAAAATGCAAATTTCAACGTGTAGGCGCAGATAAGACAGACTTAAAATGCCATCTTAGTTCCTCCAGAGAGACATGTGAATTATAGGCAGGCTGGCATCATAGCATGTATCTATTTATTAAATAGGAAAAGTTCTGTAGGATGGTATAAAAAGAAACTCAGAATTGGGAACTAAGTTATAATTTTCAAAATTATTTCCAATATTTTGGGAAAGTCACTAAATAATGTTCTCTCTAAAAGTTCTCATCTGCAATACAGGAATACTTACTTCGTTAGGGGAGTCTCAAAATTTTTGTTTGCTATTGCTGCTACAGCACAGAAAAATATACACTGCATGTATGCAAAATCCTGTTATCACATACTTATTACTTATCTGTTTGTATGTATGTAAAAAGGGTTTTTTAGTTTTTATTATGGACAGCTGTTTCTGACTTTCCCAGTGTTTTCCAGGTAGCTGAATCCCTGATGAGTGCTCTGTGTGCATTTATTGAGTTAATTTGAACTGAACTATTACCATGCTAAACTGCAAATCTGTTCAGTAAAGAAACCTCTTAAAATTACACTAGTAATTTTCTAATACATGTTCAGTAAAAGCCACTTAGTATTTATCTTCAATTTGGTCATACATTAAATATGATTTTCACTGTGGACATTTTTCTTCTTCACCTTCAGGTGAGAGAATACAAAAGCACTAGTAAATGTGGAAATGTTTCAACACGTTTTCATATTGTTAATCAAAATCAGTTTTATTCTGTTATTCTGAAGTTTTCACATCTGAAATATGTGTAACTAAACTACATGAATTTACATTTTTAAACATGTTTTAGATATCATAAAGCAGTATAAAGGCGCATGATCTAGATCTGGGTCACGAGTGCTAATTCTAAAGATTCCTATGATTCAAGACTCTTCTATAATCATCCGACTTAGTACATTAGTACACACATGTCCGAGAAAGTTGTTAAAGATCACATGACAGCCAATTGTCATAGGAAATACCAAACAAAATTAATAAGCTAAACAGAAGAACATTCTTTGTATGAAAACTACAAAATTTATTTTGTACAGGAATTGGAAAGGTCATGGACAAGTCTCTGTCTCTTGCACTACAGATGTTTTGACTTACATGGATTCAGTACACAGACGATATTTCAGATTTAGTTCAGGGGGTCATCAAGATCAACTGAGAATTTAATTCCTATTGCATTAACACTGTGGTGTTTGTGGCTATATCAGATGCCTTTCATCAAAAGAATAATTATTTAGATCACTGATTAACTGTGGTTTGAGTGCAGGTCCATAACCTAGTGCTAATGTTTCACTTGAAAAAGACTACATTATTAAATATTTCAAGTGAAAGCCCACTTACTGGTGCTTTTTCCACTTAGAGCATGAGGATCTATCAATGTGTCTACTTGGCTAATGTAATTTCATAATTATGTAATACTACTGTATGTTTAAAAATCATTCATAAACTTAAGCCCACAGAGAAAAAGCCAATATGTTAAGGTTGAGCAGCTTTGCTTAGTTGGTTATAAGCCATATGTACATATGATTCTAAGATACTACACAGTTTAGAACAAAGTATGTGTTTATGACTACATGACTATCTCTCTAAAACAAGTCAGATAAAAAAGGAAGAATACCTAATACAGAAACGGACAGATATTGAATGCAGAGTGTATCTAAACAAAAAAAAAAACTTCATAGTTTTATATAGCAAGTAAATGATGGTGGTTATTGTGATTTTAATTGCTTTGCGTAATTTATGTCTCAAGGATTTATTAACTTCCTTTTTAATCTTTAAAGAAACATGAAAAGGAAGATCTGTATTTCACTCTGAATGGCACAAATCACTTTTCAGAATGGGATAGGATGGGATAAATTCTTTTACTGCTACAGCTGATTGTCAATGGAGATTTTTGTTTTAGCAAACACTGATGAGAAATAGAGGTAAAAAGGAACAATGCGTATTTGTTCTCTGGTTTATGATGCAGAAAAAAATATTTTAGGTCTTGTTTTGCTTTTAGCTTGTTTTTAAAGACATTCTAAGTCTTGTGGGTCTTTGAGACCTATGGGTTCTAGTTAAAAGGTTAAAGAAACTATTACAGTGATGGAACCATAAGTTGAGAAGTTAAACAACTGAAGGAAGGAAGTATCTTCTAATTTTACAAATACTGCCTGTTCATGCTGACCTTTAAACAAGTAAGGTTTAGAAGTCATATATTTATAGAGTTTAGAAGATATTATCTTTATAGAACCTCCACTGACCAGCTTTGGTTTGAAAAAATTCTATATAGACCTGTGACTACTCAGTATTCCTGAAATACAGGTCACCTTATTTTACATGCAAAAATGAAGGCTACTAATATGAATACTTAGGATTTTTCTTAAATCTGAATATCTTTGGTTTCAAAAGTGAAGAGTAATTGCTCTTAACAAATATTTTAAAAATCTTTATCTTTTTTTTCTATTGATCAGATCTTTATATTTTTGTTCTATTGATCTGATGACCTCTAGGAAGGACATCATTTAAGCTGCTGAGATGCTTTATGAAATATGAAACACTGCTGTAGAATTCAAGGTAGCTAGCGTTTGGATACTCAAATCCAGAAAGTCTTCAAAATTAGGTACTGTGTGTACAAAATGTGCTAGTGAACTGACAGCCTATCCAGATTTATGAAAATGCAAAAAAAGTATTGACATAGTTTATGGCTCCAAGCATAGGAATCTTAAAACAAAGAAAACTCAGGTTTTAGGGGATTCTAGTTGAGTACTTGGAAATTATAGGATTCTAGCTGCCACTGCACTTATTGGCCTATCCCCATTTTAGTTATATCCCTTGTCCCTTCTCAAGCTTCATCCAGTCTCCTTTTTTACTCTAGGTTCTTCTCATCTCTACTATCTCTCAGTTCTGTTAACAGGATTTGTTTTTCCCACTCAGGAAGAAAAGTTGCTGGTTGAGGGCAAGATTATGAAGACAGAAACTTTACCCTGGCCTTTTAAAATGAAGGAAAAACTCCATTCTCCTCAGTCCACCTGAAAACATAAAGTTCCAGTTGAACAGATGGAATTATGGCATAGCTTGATGACCAAACAAGATCTGTACTACTGACGAGCTTGGTTTTTCATTTTAATTTTTTTAGAATATGTGTTTCTGATGTATATCACTAGGAAATTCACTTCTGACCATTTTCATAGTCCCTAAATTTGGCTGGGAATTCTTTACCTGTAAAGGATTATGCCTTTTCAAGATGCCTTTTCAGTCTCACGATAATCAAGAGTGAAAAAGGAACAATTTTCTATACTCAGGTTTCAGAAGTGGAAACTCTTATTCAGAAACTTCTGGAAATTATTGTTTCAGCAACTGAGGTCTTGTGTGGTGTAAAGCATAGCAGGTACTATTATGTAGATTTTTTCTGTAGTCTAAGTAGGATGGTGTGGCTGATGGTGTTAGCTGAAAGACAGGTTAACCACCACAGAGCTGAGCAGTGAACTGGACAAGAATGACTCTTCCTTTCATTTCTGAAGGAATTACAAGTAGGTGCACTTAGTACTGTGTGTTCTTAGGACCAGACATGAAACAAAGAAGTGAACCAAATACATTGTTAGTATCTGATAAAGGCAAAAAGTTGGTCTGTTATTCTCTCCAATTAAGTAAACAGATACCTTTTTTGCTCACTAATCTCTCCTTGGACACTTCAGTGTCCTTTCAATCAAGGGGTGCTGCAGTTCAGCTATTACGACTTTGTGGCTTTCAATAAGGCGTGTTCATCTCATTCCAGCTCCTTTTACTTGCTAGACTCACAAAAATAGAGAAGAGACAGATTCAGTTCCCGTGACTAGGCCAATACACAGTAGGAACTTAAAATTAGCATTCAGCTAATTAAGCAAGAACAACATAACCAAACCCTAACAAACAGTAAAGCAGAATTTACCAGAATAAGAATTTCATGTAATACAGTGAGATGCTCTTTCAGGCAATCCTGTGTGTTTACCTAAATACCAGAAAAGTAGTGCTAAAATTGTCATGAGGAATGCAGATCCCATTAGTTCACTCTGAACAGAAATGAAGTCAGAAATAGTCTACTTATCAAGATTTGTCTAATGATCTGAATGCAAAAAAAAAAAACAAAAAACAACCCAAAAACTTATCTTTTTGTATAGATACAACGACTGTTCTTAACTTAAAACTGAATTGGAGCAACTGATGTGCTAACAGTATCTCTAGTTGTACAAGTTCAGCCTGTACAAGGGAACAGCACAAGAGTACACAATCCAAAATCCAGCACAGATAGAGGAGTCTGTCTGTTACCTTAATGGCCTGAAGATAGTAGCACAAATGACTTGCACTTACCTGATGGGGGATAAAGTACACCTGTTCCAGAGTGTTGCAGCAACAGTATGTACAGAAAAAAACAAAATCAAGTCTACTGTGAGAAGAATCTCTGCTGTTTTAACACAAGTATCCAAGATACTAAATAAATGCACATTGTGTTTGAATATCTAGCTACATTATTTATGAAATTTTAAAGTAGTTTTAGTAGTATATAAAAGTTTCTTTCTGTCAGTATAAGCTATACATCTATGAGTTATTTCCTCTGTTATCATAATAATTAATAATTGAATAAAGAAAGAAAAAGCTATAAATTACTTTTATTTTTCCTTTATATGCTTCAGTGAATTAAGTTGTTTGGCTAATTTATATAATAGAGTTCTCAAAAACCTGTGTGATTATAAATGCTGTAATCTACATGACCAAAACAAAAACATGGATGTATAACAGAAGAAATTAAAACCAGAGAAAAACAAGAGCTGAACAAATCCTTCCTGACCTCATCCTTAGTATTATAATGGTTATGAAAACACAGAGACAGAAATTATGAACTCACTTGGATACAAAAGAAAGAGCGATATGATCAGTATTACTTTTCTTTCTGTAAGAAACTGATCCTGACAAGAGCTTTGGGAATCTTCAGGACTCAGGCATGATTTTCCAAACATTTTATGGCATGTAGATACCTAATTATTTAAGAAAGAATGATTATAACCCATTATGATTCTGAGGTTTTAGCACTTTATACTTGTGGTCAGGTCTAAATACTGACATAAAATACAAGTCTGAGGAAACATGCAACCTTTGATTGGGACATCATGCTCATCTGGAAAGTGTCTGTTGAACATTAATCATAACCAATTATGTTGTGACTCATTATTTACTCTAGGCAAAAGACAAGAAACAATACTGAACAAATTCCTGAAGAAACAAACAAAACAGGAGCTGAAACATAAAGTAAATAAAGCTTTTATTGCCTTTAAAAGTTTTCTGTGCTTTTGAATATGTTTGTTATTTAACATAACAAAAAAACATATAATTATTATTCCCACCCACCAATTTCAAGGAGGTAATAATATTGATACTACTACTACTACTACTGTTAATAGTGATAACTACTTTATTAACATTACTGCTGTTACACACACACACACACATTAACACTTTTAAATCGAAACTGCATTTGGCTAATTATGTTTGGCCTTAAATGGTAACATTTGAAAATTTGTGGTGTATCTTGGGATAGAGCACCTCAATCAAACTGAATGCTTTGTCAGCTTACAGATCATTCATATAGCTCTGTCCTGTCACATATTAATTATCTGTGGTAAATTATCTCTAGATATTAAATGCTATTAATAAATACAGCTTGTTTTGGAGACAGCATAATAAAGAAACTGTACAAGAATATTGTTGCAGGAACCTTAATTATTATCAAATTCATGCATTCTTGTAAGAGACTTACTGCTTTTACTGCTCATCCTTTATGGAAATCACAGTATTTTATATTAACTACATTGACATCTTAACATCCACTATGTTACTTCTCTTTATTTTATATTATTGAATCACTGTCTTGTAGTTATCTCCTCAGTGTCCTTACTTCAGAGAAAACAGACAGTGGTATTTCTAGAAAAAGTTTAGATATCCTGATGATGCAGTGATAATGATCTTGAATAAGATTTGTTATTTTTTATATTTTTATGTGAATAGAAAGGACAATCCTGTTACATGAGAGACTGCAGAATAACCTATTTGTTTATGCTATTTTACTCTGCCTATTAGTGCTGAGGTCTTAAGACCTTGGACCAGCTTGACGGAGGCCCTGAGAATTACACCACAGTCTTGATGCTTAATACTTCACATCTACTCCAGATGGCACAAGCATGTGTATGTCATACAAGCATGTTCAGACCAACTTCACAGTGCATGTAATATTTGTCCTATTCAGAGTGAATGTATTACAGGGTGGATTTGTATTTGACAATCTGGATTTACTGTGCACATACAGTACTGTAAGGAGAGACACTAGACTAAGGTCCCTCAGTAAAGTCTGGCAGTACATTCTTTAAAAACTGGACAGAGGTGAGATCACCTAAGCCCAAAACATAGTGGGCTTAGGTTTATAAAAAAAAACCAATAGAGTATATTATGAGATATAAAGCAAGAAAAGGTGTGAAAATAGATTTACATAGTTTGCATTGCCATGCTTAACACTACAATATATGATTCATGTTCTTTCACAAGTTTTTGCTGAAAACAGTTAAAATTTTTCTTGCAACTATGTGAAAGTGTCAAGGACACACCTTAATGGTTTCTTTCAATACTACTAATCCATATAGGAGAGCTACTTTGAAATACAGTCTGAATATCTAAGGTTACTCAAGATTACACGAAATAAAGCTTCATTCCTCTTCCTAGCCCCCAGAAAATTCCCAAACCAATGACCAAAAAAAAAAAAAAAAAAAAAAAAAACCAAAAACAAAAACAAAAAAAAACCCCCAAAAAAAAACAAAAGGAAAATTTGTAATTGACCCTATTTGATTACTCTCCTGTTCCCTTTTCATCAGGTTGACTATCTGACACTGGCAGTTGCTGGCTCTTTTCTGTAAATCTTTAAATTTATATGTGAAGTGTTCAAAAGCTTTAATCTTACTGAGCCAACATTACCAAATACGCTATGACAAGCCCTGTAAACCATGTTTATATTATATCCAGTTTTCTTTTTGGGACTTTGCAGTAGCCTTCAACATAGGCTCCCAGCCAGTGTGAATTGGCTTAAAATCCATTAGGTTACACTCTTCTGCCATCTGGATTTGAAGGAAAATTAAATTCTTAGAACTATAAGCCACAGTTTCTGTTGACCAGGTCATTATCATTGCAATATGATGGATAAAAAACTGGCCAGCATGGTAGAAGTGAAGGAGAGAGTTTCACTATCTTTCTGGTAAATTGTACTTGCTGGGCATTTTGTTTGAAGCAGATGCTACTTCTCCTGTTTCCCCCTTCTTCCTAAAAGACACCATCCACTTTCCTGTTGTGTTGAGCAGGTGTTTAGCTCTGTGTTCTGCCCATGTCTCTGTGAAATCTACCAAAAGACTCCTGGAAGGAAAGCTGGCCCAGTATCTCATGTGACTGCTGAAAAAGAGAAGGCCTGGGTCAAGAAGTAGTAGGCAGGAGCAAACCTATTGCCAGAATATACTACTGAGTATTGTGTGCGTGAGTGCTCCTGCATGGCATCCCGGTTTTATCCCATCTCACAGTTGCTTGCTCACTGCCCCACTAGCAGTATCCGTGAGACAATGAGAAGGGTAAAAGGTAGATAATTTGTGGATTGAGATAAAGGCAGCTGAACAGGTAAAGCAAAAGCCGCACACACAAGCCAAGCAACAAAGGAATTAATTCATTGCTTTCCATGGGCAGGCAGGTGTTCAGCCGTATCCAGGAGAGTAGGGCCCCATCACAAGTAATGGTGACTTGGGAAGACAAATGCTGTCCCTCTGAGCATCCTCCCTCCCTCCCTCTTTCTTCCCCCATTTTATATCCTGAGCATGCTGGTATGTGGCACATTCCCTCCCCAGTGTGGCAACATGAAAAGCAGAAAAGGCCTTGGCTGTGTGTAAGCCCTGCTCAGCAGTAACAAAAACAGCTCTGGATTAGCAACTCTGTGTTCAGTGCAAATCCAGAACATAGCCCTATATCAGCCATTGTGAAGAAAATTAACTCTACCCCAGCCAAAACCAGTACACATGGGAAGATCTTGTCTCCTCTATATTAGGATAGTAGTATCTAGTGTCATTTAGTGAAAGTAAATGTATGAGAAGGCTTTGCACAGACAGCATGTGTGCTCTGAAGTCTCAAATAAATAGTATGTGCAGTCTATACAATTACCTCAGATAAAAGGACTTTGTGATGCAAGTAACTGGTCTGGGCAAGGAAGGACAAAATTTTAGTACTTCCCACAATACTGAATTTCATTAGTAGCCAACTTCTACTTAAACCCCAACACATCAGAAAGGAACAAAAAGTCTGGGACTATATAGGTGCAGAGAGATATGTTGGCTCATCCAACAGAGCAGAAAAAAATCACTGATGCAGACGGGATGAAAATGTATTTTAATTCTTCCAAAGAAAAGAACAGGCAATAAGTGGTAAGATGACTGGCAAGGCCACACAGTGATTGACAAACAAAGGTGACTGTGTGCATACACTAAATACTTTATGGATGCTCTAAAGAACAGAGAAGATGGAAATTATAGCAGTCCACATTGCAGGCGAGAACTGGAAGAAGGAATAGAGGAAACTGCGAGCTTACCTAAGAACTTGCCAATACTACTGAAAGAGAACATGAAGGGCCAACCCAGAGTAAGAAGGATGGCCTACTAAGCAACATACCAGAGGGATAAATTGGAAGAAGGGCCTGATTGAAGGAGAAGAAAATCAGGCACATGTTACCGGCACTGATGATTAAAACAGAAATGAGCAGAAGGTGGTAATAAGAAAGAGACAGGTTTAGAAATAGCAAGTTTCTAATGTGTAAAACAGTACATATTTTTCAGGAAAGGAAAGGAAATACCAGAGAAAGGAATAGTCAAGGAAAGGTCTGAACATTCCAGAAAGAAGGAAATAAAAAATGGTGAGACCCTTCTCTTGTGGTCTAATGTCCACTAGTCATCACAGAGACATACACTTACCTCTGAGAGATTCTAAAAGTGAAATGACACTATTGAGGTTCCATTGCTCAGACTGAAAAGCACTGGTGAGCAAAAGAGGTATCAAGGGCAGGTATAATGTGACAACTGACAGGGTTCTAAATAAATTTTTGCAATAAATATAATAATAAAAACATTGTAACAAATAGAAACACATAGTTTAAATTTTTTACCCATGCAAAGTAAAAGAGTGTGAAAGAAAGTGGTGGGCCTTCTGGAGGGTAGTAGAGCTGCAACTCATACTTTATATTGTCTAGACATGGGCGCAAGATTTGAGAAAAGTACTCTCTAGTTTCATGAAGAGATTTTGCTTGGAAGCAAAGGCAATATGTCTGCTGGGACTTAAGGCAGTGACAGACAACTTCTGTTCCAATCCAAGAAACGGCAATTTAGGTAACGTAAAAAATAAGCAAATCAATAGTATGCACGCAAATAAATCTGCGGTAATTCTGGTTCTGTAAACCACAGTTTCTATGACAATTCCTTACCAATGTAACCAGCAGTACTTAAATGAAAATAATTATTTTTAAAATCACATTAATGAAGGGTATTATTTTACCTTCTGTTATATGTTTTTAAGATTTTTCTACTACCCTGAATGCTGATGAAGATGTGTAGGTCCAGATGTTTCATTTTCCAACTGAGATGGAGGCTTCATAGTTACTGAACCTTTGCGTAAAGTTGACAGTGAAACGTATTTTTTTATTACTTTGGATACTAGAAAACAACAGATCCAAGTAAAAGCCCTTTTGTAAGCAACACTCCGCTGTATATAATCCTAGATATGTATATAATCTGTACAAAGGAAATGTACACCCAAATAAGCTTTAAAACAATATTCATATAGAGGTATAATTCAATAGGAAAAGAAATCCATTAACATGATGCAAAGAAAAGCAAATCATGTTCTCTCAATAAAGCGACCAGATAAGATGCCAGTTATTGATTTAGTCTGGGATACTGGAATACTGAATCTTCTGTATCCAGGCACAGTTTATCTTTTGGAACTCCCAAGGTGATGTATTTTTATGTTTAAAACATATGAATCCTATTCAAGAGCAAAGACCTATATTCACATAACCAGGTTGTCTTTAGCTACTGGGAGAAACTACTATTTTTTGCTGAAACTTTTTTGCATAAATATTTTCTTTTAGATTTAATATTTCTTTACATTGGTGTCATCCAGGCATTGAAGCATTGCTATTTTATGCCTATACAGTGTGATTTGATGATATAGGCCTTCTAATTCCTCCTTCTACTTCAAAGCTTGTTTCCTATGTGTATTTACTATCTTGTAAAATATTTTCAAATAGAAAGGTCAGCCTGTCACTACACAATGGTGGGATATAGAAAATGGACAATGACTGAAAATGTTGTCTTCCCGAAGTCAGTCAGGGGAGAGGGCAAGTGTGACCTTGGACCCTCAAGCAACATTTCAACTGTAATATAAATCAACATAATAGCTATTTCCCTTGTGCTGCATGTTACAAGAATAATAGAATAGTTTTTTGTGAAGCATGAGGTCAGAACCACCCTCTAATAAGAACGCAATTGGGTAAGTACTAGTAGGAAATGTGAGAGACTACATTTCCTCTGTTTATGGTCATACCACGAGGTTTTGGTCGGAAGTGGGTCTCTATGACTTGGCAGACTTATGTATTATTAGCACCAACAAAAAAAAAAAAAAAAAAAAAAAAAAAAAAAAAAAAAAAAAAAAAATTTAAATGGTGCCTGAGCATGCTGAGGCATTAGCACCAAGCTTCCCAATCTATTTTTTAAAAAAAATTAAGGTATTTAGTAGGAATGCTGCAATGTGCAATGTACCTGCAAAATATGAATAATCCCATTAGTACACCATATGATAGATTCTTCAAATATGCCAGCTAAGTATACCCCATTTACAGTAGACAAAAGCAAAATTATGCACATAGATAAGAATTCACAGACCCCAAGTTATCTTCTTGAGTGTTCCTGGAAATTATACAAATACTTCCACCTAATCCATAAAGCTGCAACATTTTAAGAAGTTACTGTCTTCTGCTGCTTGCTCTGCTCCTCATATAAGAGCTTATGTGGAAGCCTTAGCCATGCACAGGGGGCCAGGGATGCAGAGACTGTATTTGAAGCTGCTACTGGATTATTCACCGGTAATTTGTAAAAGTACTGGCATCTAAATTAACATGGGTGGACTCTCAGAAACGATACCTTAGAGAAGATAAAAGACTGACTAACACAAAGGGTTTTCTAGATCACAAATACTGCCATAAAACTCAGGCAGAATAGCAGAGCAACTCAGTAACTGGATAATTTTGAGCATACTTGCAAAAGAGACTATGTGGTCAGGAGTCACACAGTCAGGATGCAGGACTGGTCAGGGGAGACAGATGTCAAGCTGACACTAGGAATACAAAGACTCAACTGATGATAATGAAAAAGTGGAGTTAGCTTGCAACGTGAGATTGTATATTCTTCTACCTGTAGCTGTACCTCATTCCCTGAAGAAAGTGGAGGAAAATCAACACATGATCTAATGTAATTGCTGTTTGGGCTACGTATTTCCTTTGTATCATTCACACTCTCAATATATTATATTGTACTAAATTCGGACAATTGAAGCAATGAAAAATATTAGTATCAATTTTTTAGTATATGTAACTAGTCTTCATTTAGCATATTTCTACCAATCTTTGGGTCATACAACCAAATTAGCTTTTTTTAATCTGTGGTTTTCAAGAGATATCTAGTGCTACCTACCTATGCTAAGTGTCCAAAAACCACTGGTCAGAGGGAAAATAAAATTGTGATTTCTAATTTAGCTATTTACACTTGATTTTCAGTTCTTGAGCTCTTAGGTCCTATTTGGGCCATAGTTTTATACTGTGCGATAGAAGTGCTAAAAGCATAATAAGAAACAACCCCAGAAATTCTTATGTAATCAAAGGACTCCAGAAAGAGTTTTAAGGAAAGTGACAGGGATCTTCCAATAGAATTGTGAGAGCTGGTAATAATTAAGTTTCATTTTCTGGGAAAAAAAAAAAATGGAATGTAATTATTCTTGGCAAACCACTCTAATACTCTATTAGAATGTTTATTTACTTTTGAATTGAAAATCAAGTGTACCAAGAATTCTATTTCTGTTCTTTTGTAAATTCGAAACTGAATATGATTTAACAACTGCCTGTCCCCCTCACAAATGAGTAACCATGAAAATCTATCCTGTAAACACTTCTACTGTCTGCCATTAGACAATTAAATTATTTTACATGCTTAAATCAATTCTTATCTTGTGCACATTAATAGGATACAACTGCTGAGAAAACTAACCAAGACGAACACATTTATCGAGATTCAGTATTAAAAGCCCCCTTAATTTCTGCAGGAATTATCTTTTGGTTTTGAATGATTCCAGGTAATTTTAAAAGCACTTTTCATTAAAATGCTTAATTTAATTTTTTTTTTAAATACAGATATTTAGGTAGTATTTATTCTTAAATATTTTCTGTCTCTAAAGGAAGTAACTCTGTTGAGTAAAAACTATGCCTAAAAACTTAAATCAACAGATATGGAGTCTCACTTTGTTACTCTAAAATCAGCCACAGTAGGAAAGGAAAGGAAAGTTCAAATGCACAACTTTGCACTGCTGCCAAAATACACGAGCTCTATCTCGGTGAATTGAGTCAGTTGAATCCCACTGTGATGATGGAGCTCAGGCTGCAAGAAGAGTTCATGTTGGGCTGAGTCTGCAGTACCACCCTAGAATGCAATGTGCAGTATCTGTTCTGTATTCCCTTGGGCTGGGAATTTATAGCAAACAGAGCTTTTGGGAACAGCGTTAGCAACTGAAATACTGCAGCACAAAGTGCCCTCCCAGTAACTCTTAGCTACTGCCACGGTGCACACAGATAATAAAAATAGAATCTTGCTTGTTCATCCGAAGTAGTTTCTGAATTCAAGTGATTGTAAATAACTCTAAGTTAAACCTGATGGCCAACTGAAAATCCGAAAACAAACAGAAACAAACAGACATTTACCTCATAGTTTCAAGCTAAAGAACTCAGCAAAGTAATTGAGGCAAGAGGAATTTCATAACAAGGTGTCAAAACCTCCTTATCTTAGAGTGCGAGCAAATATTTTTTTCTTCTTTAAAAGCTAGTGTCTGTAGAATAACATATAACATTAATTTAAGCACATTGATAAAATTAGAAAAAGTATTTTAATTGCAGAAAATGGCTTTTGACTAAAGTACTACTTATATTTTTTATCAATTTATTTATTTTCTTAAGGCTTTCATTTTTTTAACACAGTACAAACCGTTAAAGAAAGACCTGAAAATCACACATCTTGCCTCTGTTCTGAGCACAAACATTACTGGGTTCTGATTTATGCCCAATTTAATATTTGCAGCTTTATCAATGCTACTGCTGTCCACGCTGCAGTGACTTAGCCTGACTACATCTTAACCTCTCTGTCATGTAAAATGGGGTAAGATATACTTCCATCAATTTTGCAGCCTGCATAAGTCATTCACTTTAAAATTTCTATTCAAAATTATCTTATTATTTCAGAATGACAGATTTGAAATGTAGCAACTTTTAAATTGAGTTTGAATTTCTTATTTTATTAATTCCAGTACTTATACTTTTAGTTTGTCCCCAGTCAGAAAAGCAGTTTATTTCACTGCATTGTGCAGCAGCGTCCAATACTAAAACATACAAACTGTTGCAAACCTTATTTCTAGTATTAAAAATGGGTAATTTTGAGGCTCTTTCACAAGTTCATGGCTCTTGTGTCGTATGCATGTGAATGACTGCAATGAGAGGACGTGTAGGTGTATGTTCTCAGCTGCAATCCCTAGGGCGAGGGAGTGTCTCATCCACATCTCCTGTACTCTTAAAAGTTTGGGTGGTCATGGACAGTGTTACCCCTGTCAGCAACCACTCCTTGGGTTAACAAGGGTATCATGGCTTACTTACTGAGCCTGGGTGGCCATGTATTCTTCACATCCTTTCTCAAGGTGATGAAACTGAGCTCTTCATTTTCCATGAAACCCTTCCATAATAAGGTGACTCTCCCAGTTAACTCTATGATACGGGCTATGCACGGCATGCAAGGTCAAAGCTCAAATTTCTGGGGTTGAATTTCACTAGGAAACAAATTAACAAAGTAACAATCAATTCCCAGCGCTCAGCTGAACCTATCTCTTCAGTTTACCACAACGCAAACCCAATATTGCCTCTGCCAGGACAGCCACCCTGGAATCTGCTTCCCCCTCTTAATGACCTTCAGCTGTCTGTCCCTCCCTCACGGCCTCCCGTTTCTGGCAGGTGCTATGGGGCGGGGAAGACTTCATCCAGAACTGTTAATCACCTCCTCCTTCTGTGCTTTGTTCGCTTGACATGCCCTACTTTATATTACTGGCTTTTATTTTTCATTGCCTTGAAGGGTGTAGTGCCAAGGTCTGTGACCTCATTTAAAAGACAACGAAAAACCAAAGCCTTCTCATGGTAAAGGTAAGGGGAACAGGGCCATGCTACAGACTCTGGCATCATGATGTGGCCCTTCTGGGGAACGTAACCTGTTGATTGATGTTTACCTTCAAGAAAGGCATAGTGTGCAGCAGAAAAGTATGCTGTGAACTAAAGCAATAAAATTGATACATTCTAGAGGCTACTTGGTTCTACCTCTTGTCTTTTCAGGTGCAAATCTCTGCTTATGAGAATAAGATGGCACTTTCTTTTCATTGAGTGAAAAGTGAGTCGTGCTAGTGGTAGAACTCCAGGCCTGTACATCAGTGAATCTAGGCTTCCATGCTGACCTTTTCCAGCTTCACTTCTTCAAAATCAGCTCATTCAATATGAATTTTTTTTTTTACAACCAAATGGTCTGTCTGTTCTCCTGGTTCTCTTGGTTCTGGTGGGTAATCCAATATCACTTCTCCTTACAGACCTTTCCACTTTTATATCCCCATTCTTCCTAAGACCATAACCATGCTATTATATACAGCTGTCGCAAAAGTGGAGAGAATGTCTCCCACAGCCCCACACAAGGCATACACAAGCAAAAACCACCAAACCAACCCAAACTCAAACCTACATCACAAAACCTCCAGAAACTTTTAAAGGAGGCAAGCATGTTTTGAATTCATTGTCTAAACAAGATTGAACATATTTCTAGGGTTGTCATACGTTCTTGAGAAACAGAGAAATTCCTAAAATATTGAGGACATTGCCAAAACCTGCTAGAAATAATTTCAACAATTTTGACTTGTTTTGTTCACTTTAGCTGACAAACATCTTTCAGAAAGCGCCTGTTTGATGATGCTGTTTCCTAGCAAACTACTAGTGACGAATATGAACAGTCAGCATGAAAAATCCAAGGACAAATGCATATTCTTTAGTATAACATTTTAACATTTTTAATTCAAATCAGGTTAGCAAAGTAATTTTTTGTTTTAAGGAAAATGAAAATGATCTATTATGTACTTACATGTCTTTACCTCTAATAATGAAGTATTTGGATTGCCACAATGGATGGAGTAACTTTATATTTCACATTATGATAAGGAAAAGAAACATACAATCAGAAAAAAAAAGTAATTATGTGATCAGGAGTAAATGCAACATGTTTGTAATATGAACATGTTTCAAAGAAACATGAGGAATTTCCCAAGAATTTTTTTCCCAAAAAAAAAGAAACAACCCACCAAACAAAACCAAATTTTTCCATCTATCACCGAAGCAACTTGGGGAGCACTTCCATTTGTGTAACATTCATAGGAACTGTATGTGAGTGAAAGCCATAACAAATAGGTTTCAATTGTGCAATATAGTTCTAATAGACATTGTTTAATTTTAAAAAGGTGAAATCCAAAGGAAAAATAGTTCTGAAAGAATTTAGCCTAACAGTCTCATGGATTTGATGACTGTAAATGCAGGGCTCCAAAATATGAAAACTAGGGAGAAACATATTGTACAAAATACTCCAATACAAGTCAATGTCTCCCAATTCACCAAAACTTCCCAACTCCCCATTTTAAATTTTCTCTAATATTCCAATAATTATCATGAATATTGTTTGTGTTAATAACTAGAATCTTTATATTACAGAGAACAAGCTTATGAAATAGCAGGAAAACAAATGTGATGTTAGTTAAAGAATGTACAAAAATATTATGTCCTTAAAATAAATATCTTGCTTTGGGGGAGTGTTACTTTTGTGTTTATTGTGGTAACATATTGTGTCTACACAAATTTAATTTTTAAAGTTCTAAAGTTGTAAGGAATTGCAGTCTTATTGTTTTGTGTTCTGTCAAGCTTTGAGCCTAGCCCCTGTAATAACTGAATCTTCTCAGCTCAACTTTGAATGACCTTGTACTTGGAAAATGTTTTTAAATCCTGTTTAGTCATTGTAGCTGTTCAGCAGTTAATCTAAGCACATTGTTTTTTAAGTAAGGTTAGCTTCTTGTTGCCCAAGCGTAATAGGGAACAAACGGTCAAGGGGACAATGATAAAAATATTAAGAAACAGATGAAAAATAAAAAAAGATGGTTATTAAAAGGGAGGGATGTGGAAAAAGTGAAGGCTACATAGAATCACAGTGACTGGATAGTGAATTTATGGCAGAAGAGAACTAGGAGATCCTAAAAGCAAAGAAAAAGTCAAAAATGCAAACATGTTAGAATTGACATGATGGTCATATGAACATTTGAAAATTTAATAACACACAAAGATAAATGATAAGAAGTGCAAAAATATGAGATGACACAATACACAGTGAGTGAAGAACTACAAAAATTATAAAGGTTGTTCTAAGGAGAGATGTGGTATTGATCCAATAATTGCTGAATCTCCTTAAATCTCCATATAACTGGACAGAGAAGTCTCAAATGCAGTCTCCCACCTTTATGTTTACGTTTATAATTGTGCAGATAATACCTGCAATAATAGTAAAAACTTTAATTGAAAATTACGTGAGAAATCTTGGAATTGAGTACTGTAGCCACTCTCTACTTCTGAGAAGGGCTCCTGGACATCAATGTGATGAAAAATCAACTTGCCAGGCACAGCTATTACCAAGGATGCAGGAATCTTTCTGCTAGGGCCACAGGTGGAAGGACTGGACATTTTAATGTATATCTTAATTCACATGGTGAAACCTTCTTGCTTATCTGCATGCACACACACACACACAGAAAGAGTTTTGTTTCTTGTCACAGTGGTATATTCAGGGCAACTTTTCCAGAAACCATGCAAAAATTACAATGGAGAGGAAAATAAAACATACTTCTCTATAAAAACAGGTATAGTATTTCTGTAATAAGATACTGACCTTGGTGAAATGCAATTTACAGCTTAAAATATATTCCAACCATGTTTCAACTTCTTTCTCCATTTGTCTGGGGGGAAGTCCATACTTTTTATGAGTATTTTGCTTCCCATGTAGGCTATGCAATTATTTGTTTTGGCAATGCTGTTTAACCTTTATTACAAAGCCAGTACTCTGCATATCTGGATCTTAAACAGAGTACATTTACATAGTGGATAAGCTGGAATATTTTACACACTTGTAAGGGTTAGATCTTTGAAGCCTTCCTTTGCTTTCAGTTCTAGGCTCTGAAACCTAGCTCTGGGAGTGATAAATCTGAAAACTTCCTGTTTGAGAAACAAGTGTGCACAAGCATCATAAAGCATTATCAAGACCTAATCTAAATCCAGGTCTCTGTCTCTCTTGTCTTGCAATTGTTATTATTTAATTCAGAGAAAAAAGAAACAAACAAACAATAAGGAAGAGGCATGAGACATCTGGCTCAGGTGTGCTGGAGCCTCAGCACCTCGCAGAACACCCAGAAACATCTCACTACTACGCCATCTCACCGCCCCATCAGTGCCTGTGATCATAAAAGGGAGGGTGTCAGTGGATGGATCCAGGCACTGCTCGGCAGTGCCAAGCTAAAGGACAAGATGCAGTGGGCAAAAACTGATGCACAGGAAGCTTCACCTGATCATGAGGAGGAGCTTTACTGCGCAGTGACCGAGCACTGCAACAGATTGCCCAGAGAGGCTGTGCAAGTCTCGCTCGCTGGGATATTCAAGCACGATCCTGTGCCAAGTGCCGCTCTGGGATGACCCTGCTCGAACAGTGAAGTTGGACCCGAAGGTCCACTGTGGTCCCTCAGCCTGACCCACTCTGTGAGTCTGACCGGTAGGGTCCTCATATAAACATCAAGGGTCCTAAGAGAGGCAGGACACATGTGTTCCTACGGCTGAGGGCGGGATCCGCTGGATTCCCAGGCATTTCCAGCATCCCTCGCTCAGCACCTTGGCGGGACAGCAGGCGCTCCCAGCCCTTGCAGAGGAAGGCGGGAGGCGACCCGGCACACGCGGCAGCAGGGCGGTGCTCCCGGGCCGCTGCTCCCGGCAGCGCCTCGCCACCCGCACGGCGCATGCGCGGCGCTGCGCCTCGGGCGGGCGAATTCAAACGCGCCCCTCGCCCCTTCTCCTCGCCGGGGCAGCGGTGGGCTGTGACGTCATTGCACCGCGTCCTCTTTCTTCCCTTCAGTTTCCGGCGCTCGCCCGCGCCGTGAGTGCGGAAAGTTTTCATTTGTGTGGTTCGCGGCGGCGATTCTTCCCCCTTTCCCCCAGGCGCGGGCGGGCGGGCGGGAGGGGGCTGCCTGAGCCCGCTCCGCCGGGCGCGTACCTTCCTCTCCGCTCGCTCTCTCCGCGAGAGGAGCGGCGAGAGGCTTTCAGCGATGGCTTCGGGCGGCTCGGGGGCGGCGACGCAGCGGGTGGCAGAGCTGCAGGAAGAGCTGCGGGGTCTGGCGGAGCAGCTGAGCCGCTGCCAGGTACCTGAGCGCGGGGCCAGGGCCGGCCCGGGGCCGCGGGTTCGCGTCTCACTCCCGGCGGGCAAGGAGGGGGAGCAGGGCCGCGGGCTCCCGGCGCCTCCGAGACATGAATTAAATCGGGCTTGGGCCCTTGCCCTGGATAAAACCACCTGTCCTGAAGCTGTTTTGTTCACTCTTCCAGAAGCCACTGTTCGCTTGAATTGAAATAGTAAGAGTCCCGAGGTACTGCCTTGTGCAACTTCGGATGAAAATGAACAGGCAGAAGGATTTTAGAGAATTTTAAGTCTTGAGGGGACCTTTGGAGGTAATTTCATTTCTCCCTCAACCTTGCATCAGGATTAAATATACCCGAGCTGTTTCTGGGAAGGGAGGGCTTAATGACTAATTGTAGGTGTGCTTTCAAAAGTTCTTTCTTTGTCTCTTGCCTTGTGGCCTTCCTTCACAGGTACACTTCCCTCCTTTTTCCAGTTGGTCATTCATCGCTGATAGTTAGGTGTACTTATTAAAAAAATACAAAAACATTGACAATGTGAGGTCTTGTTCTAGAAATCGGCGAAAATTCTCTGCCAAACATGGATTGCACCAAAAGTATATGGCAGGGAGGGAGATGACACCTGATGCTGTGGGCAGCCAAAACAGTATTTTCCCATGGGATGTGGTCTCGCTAAAGCCATGAAGGCCTGGGCTGGTGGAGCAATCAGAAGAAAGCATCCATCTGAAAGCTGGTAGAGGTTTCCTTCTTCAAGCAGCATTGATACACGTGACAGTTGGCGTTGGATTCCTGCCATGGGTAGAATCAAGACTTTTTGAGAAAACATATTGTATAGGAGATATGTAGAGAAAAGGAGCTGTTGAGTGAAAATCTTGTTTGGAAATGCTGAACAATGCTAAATGTTTAGAGGATATCTTCAGTGTCTTGTGAAAGAAGTTAAGGAAACGCTATATAGTTTATTATTGCTAGTATGCACATGTGAACTATCAGACAAAATTTGATGGAGGCAGAAGGAAGCTCTGTGTTCTGCTCATTTGCTAGTTGAAAATAAATTATGTATTACTAAAACCTTGCAGCAGATAGTGTTTTGAAGAGCATCATATGTACTAGAAACTTTGAAGAAACAGTGCAACTCTGAGTTTTTAATTGTTTTGGTAGTTTGATGTGCCCAAATTGTCGTTAAGCATCTGATTTCCCCTTTAGATTAATTTCAATTATGTGTGCATTTCTACTTGTTTCTTGATGAACACATTCCACAGGTGTTGAAATCAGCAAATAAAGTATTTTGTATGTATTTATTTTAAGTTTATTGCATATTATCTTGCCATTGTTGGGTTTTTATCTTTTAGCAGATGAGATAACTTTCTTTGAGGAAAGCAGGCAAAAAAAGAGCAGGAAGCTGGTTACAGCTTTTGAAAACAGAATGCAGTCTATAATCTCACCAGCTCTAGGTAGAATCCAGTATGCATCATCTTTCTAACAACAGAGGATACACGTGTTCAGGATATATTTCAGATTATTAATAAAATAAAAAAGAAAGTGAAGCAGCAATCTTTAAGTAGAGATTCTCTGAAAGTACTGCAGTGTAGACATCTACATGCTTTTCCATTTTACTAATCCATCAATACATTTGACAGGTTTAAGCATGTGTATGTTACATAAAGGAGGAGGAAGCCTTTTAATACATAAAAGAGGTGATAGCCTCATCAATTAGGCAGGTTTTTCAGTACAGATTTCTCTAAAGTGATTAACTTTGTAAAGAAGTTTTGTGACAATATTCTGAATTTGAATGGGAATGAAAATGGCCTAATTTACTGAATGGACTTCAGTAATATTCTTCAAGTGGAAAGTCAGCTGAGGAAATTATTTGTAGATAGTTAATCCATTTTAATGCTATATTTCATATGAAAACTTTGTGTAAAGACAAGTAATTTGAAAGCATATATACACATATGTAATGTTAATGTGTTTTTCTAGCATCTTCTCAGTCGAAATATAAAGTTGATGCTGGCCAGATAATTTCTTTAGTGTGATTTCATTTCATCTGCTGTCGTTTGCCTAATTTCCTTTAGATCTAAGAACTTCTTTTGTTTCTGTGTTGTCTTGTTAATCAGCATTGTGAAACCATTTAGGTTGGAATGGAATTCTTGAGAGCATCTATTGCACTCCCTCCCCCGGAACAGATTGCCCGGACAGTTTTGAGTATTTCAGTTCCTGGAGACTGCAGCCCCTCAGGACAACCTGTGCAGGTCTATCACAGTAAAAGTGTTTCAGTTTCTGTTAAGATATTGTTTTCTGTTCTGTGCTTTTGGTTAGGGTTGTGTCTTTCACAGAGTGCCTTAGCAGGCATTTTGGATAGAAAAGTTATGCAAGTACCTTTATAAAAGGTGTTACTGAGAGGGTGTTAGCTTATCAAATCCAGCAACTGGATAAAATTACCCAAATCCTTTTCCTTCACAGGCTCATAAACTGCACTTCCAAAAACTTCCCAGCTGAAATCTAGGTTAATAGTTTAAGGATGAACCAGAACTAAAGGATTAGTCTTTAACTATTGGTTGAGATATTAGCCTTTTGGATGTTTTTCCCCAAAGAAAAAAAGACATTTATCAAATGACTGTGGCTAAAGTTTTAACTGGTTCTAAACCGAACGGTTTTAGCAAAAGGTGTATGTATCCAAAAGTGATTTAGCACCTGAATAAATTATGCCGTGTTTCTCTTCTGTGCACCTTCTTGGATTTTATACTCACTGTCTTATAAACTGCCCTTCTGAAATTAAATCTTTTTCTGGGAACTAGAGCCTGTTGATAAGGGTCTGTTGGCTAAATACGTGGGAGCCTTCTTGGACTAGTGAAGCCCCTGAGTCTTAGTGGAAGTATTGTGCATGCTAGCTTTGCTCTAACCTCAGGTAGTCCAGGCATCTACTTCTGGATATTGTTTATTTTCTGTGTCAGAATGCTGGAGAATTTGACTCTAGTCATCCAGGGTGGTGGCTTTTATGTTCAAAACAATGTTCTTATTCACATTTATTGTGGGTTTTTTTTATGGTAACAACTCCCACAAAGTAAAGCTGCCTACAAGAGTAATATATGGTATTCTTAATACTTCTTTTTATGTGTGTGTGTGTGTGTTCCTTTTTTCATTACTTTCTAAGGGTGAGGTTTAACTACTAAGTCTTGACTTCTGCAGCTAAGTGGGGTAGTATTTAATATTTCCTTTAATACTACTCAAACAATTGTAGGATTGTCAAGAGTATAAGCAAGATCTTACCCCACAGGAGTGGAGCCTGTTAAAAGCACAATTTTCTTGCAGTCATTCTGTGCAAATTGACATTGAGATATAATTTTGTGGTAAGAAAGCTAAAGCCAAATTTTGTAGTGAGAAAGCCAAATTAAGAAAATAGTCTAAAACTCTCAGATTGTCTGCTGAGAAGCCTTATATAAAGCTAAGGAGGTCTACCTCTATAGAATGCTTTGGGAAAATTATGATTGTGTCTGTAGTAAGACATTTTGTAATTATTTTTAATTTCAGTGGCACTTCTTATTTTATTTGAGAATTACTTGAGAAATAAAGTTATGGTTCCTGAAAACAACTGAAAAGAAAACAGAAAATGGTTTTTTATTTTTAAATTTCCTGTTTTCTTTGGCACCTTTTTACATTTCTGTAATAGGCTTGACATTATTGGAGGGCAGTGGAGAGACAAAGGTCAAATAGTAAGTCATGTCACATCTTGTGTCTGTTACTTTTGTTAACTGCTGTATTCTATTTCAGAGTTTTATGCTACTGCCTACCACCTCAAAATATCAGTATTTCAGTACCTATGTTCTTATTATTCTCAGGAGTTTTTGTTTTTCTGGGGGTTGAAAAGATCTGGCTTGTGTTTTACCTCCATTTTATTTTCCCTTGTGATTGTGTGTTTTCAGGGGTGGAGCAGGTGGATATGCTTTTTTGCAAAACGTGATGGCTCTTGGTATAGGAAATTCGTCTGCTTTTGTTTGCTTCTGGTCTTTTCCTTGTGCTTGTTTTGATTTTTTGGGGGTTTTTTTGGCTTTTTTTTTTTTTTTGTTTGTTTGTTTGGTTTTTTTTGGTTTTTTTTTTTGTTTTGGTTTTTTTTTTTGTTGTTTTGTTTTTTGTTGTTTTTGGTTTTGTTTGTTTTTTTTTTTTTTTTAGCAAGGGGAATGATTTGTCTCTGGAAGCTCATTCTGCAGGTGGAATTTCTGAACCAAGATTACTTTCTTTAGCTTTATGTGCTATCTCTTTAGTCTTGTGTATTTCTTTAAAACACCTGTTTGGTCTGTAGATTCATAGCATATTCCTTGGTGTCCTGTAGGGACCCTCTTGTGGTGAAAGACAGTTCATTTGGTGTAAAATAATGTGCATTGCTAAATTGATGATTGGTGTCCTAGCTCTCAGGTGATTTCTAGAATAGACACTTTCATGCCCCCCTATTCTGTAACTGAAAAGATAGCAATAGTTCTTTCAGGTATTCTGTGATGGGAAACTGCATCAAATCCTTGCTTTGAACAAGACAGTGATTCTGGACTGAATTTTCCATGTTGAGCAGAGTGTTCTAGATTGATGGTAATACAAAACATTTGAAAGTGCAGGCACATTATGTTCTGGTTTTACTTATGCTATCGATGATACTCACAGGATGAGTTTATTTTGTTTAGCTTAATTTGATATTTACCATCCTAGGATCTCTCTATTCATCAAAAATGCTGTTTCAAATTCAAACAAGTGTTTTAACAGTTTACTTATTACTGGTTTCAAAAAAACCAAGACACTATCAGTCTTCATTTTACTCATTGCAGCTTTTTGATTTCAAAGGTAATATGGCATATCTTTTTGCTAAAATGATACTGTATTTTCCTTCTCGAGGACTTTCTAACTTCATTGTACTACCAAGGCTGAACTATTCTTTATCTTTTTTTTCTTTTTCCTGCATAAAAATACATGTATTATTTTTAGGGAGGACTTGTTACTGTTATGTTCTGTAGCTCATGTGTCTTTTCTGTCAGTGATTGTTATAGTGCCTAAACTTCTACTGTATTAGCAATTAAGTATGCTATTGCATGGTACTGTGTGAGCCCAAAAAGTACAGTCTGCCAACTGGCAGCAGACTGCAGACCATACTGTTTAGTCAAAAACCCATTGAAAACAATGTAGCCATGATGCTATTGATTTATATGTGGTTTTAATACCTCCCTCCTTTATTTGCAAGTAAACATGAAAAAACATTAACATACCAAGACATTTTGTTGCTTCATAATAGGTGACCAGATATTGCAGATGCATGTTGATGATCCATATTAGAAATATTTTTAAATCAATATCTGTGAATTAAAAGTAACAATAAATTTAAAACCTAAAAAAAAGCCAGAACACTAAAACATGGTTCTTCCATGGTGATGTATTTTTATGTCAACTTTGTTCTTGTCCATCTAACTTTGTGACCAAAATTGAAATTTTTGTAAACTACCAGTATGAGAATTTGAGTGTGTCAGTATTTCTTCTAGAGAAATAGTTTATATTCATCCTGTTGTTTTGAAATGGAGCAAAGTGTTGAGTTCTTCCATTCATTAAATGCTAATTTCTTTTATTAGTGATTAAGTCAAGACCACATATTTATTGGCGCCAAGGGATGCCAGCTGTTTAGTGCTTTGGGTGGCTTTTTGTTATTTTATACTCTTGTATTTTGCTATAAGGAGTGTAAATCGCACAAGTCCGATTAGTACAGGTGTTGTTAGTAAAGGCCTTACTCTTTTTGTATTATATATGGAAGTAGTGTTGTTGAATACCTAAGTTTATTTTCTTCTACTTTATTTTACTTCTTGCAAATTTTAGTTAGGTGTAGTGAAGTTTTTTCATATCTGGTATTCCTTTTGGAAAATACTGGATTACAATATAGAAGTAAAACTGAAGACTAACTAAAAGTGAGATTTAAAAACAAAAAAGTATGTTTTTGCACTTCACAAAGTCATTTCCTATTCACAGTATGTCTGTGTGTGAATGTTTCAGATTGGCCCAACATGTCAGTGGGAATTTAAAATTTGGTGTAGAGATTACAGAGTCATAGAATAGCTTGGATTAGAAGGACCTTTAAAGATCATCTAGTCCCACCTCCCTAGCCAAGGATGTCTTTCAGTAGGTCATGTTGCTTAAAACCCTACCCAACAAGTCTTTGAACACTTCAGTGATGGGGGACCTGCAGTCCTCCTCCATTGCCACACCCCCTTGTTGTCCACTTCCCTTATGTTCAGTCTGAATCTATGCTTAATCCAAATTTAAATATTTTTAAATTGAGAAGGATGTGTTTTAAGATCGTTAAACTTTTTTCTGTCACTTGAGACATTGGTAAAGTCTGTCTGTCTTACAAGTGCTTTCTTAGGTATTGAAAGGTGGGAATCAGGACCCTTGTATGTATTTTCCAAGCAGCACAAACCAAATTATTTCATCCTTTTTTTACAGGAAAGGTGTGAAAATGCCTCTGATCCGCTTTTTGGCCCTGCTGTGGACCTGTTGATATGGCCATGTCTTTCTGGTGCTGGGCTCCACAGAGCTGGACACAGTCTTCCAGGTAGGGTCTCACAACAGCAGACAAGAGAGGAAGAATTGTCTCCTGTGACCTGGCGTGGGCCCAGGATACAGTTGGCTTTCTGGTGTGCAGGTGCATGCTGCTGGCTCATGTTCAGCATTTTGTCCAGCAGTTCATGCTAGTCATTTCCCCTCAACCAGTTTATCCCACAAGTCTGTATTGATAATGGGCTTTACCAAACCTAGGTGCAAGACCTTTCACTTTGCCTTGTTTCGTATTTGACATTTTCAAGCCTGTCATTGTCATTCCCTCTGGATGGCATCCTCTCCTACTGGTGTAGAAATTCCATTGCTCAGCTTGGTACTGTTTATATCATGAAGATGTAATTAGGAAGATGTTAAACAGTACTGGTTTCAGTATAAACCCTGGAGGAACACCACTTATGATTGGTTTCTGTGTGGACACAGAGCAGTTAGCTGTAACCCTATGAAAAGGGATCTAGACTCTTACTCATCTAATAGTGCATCCATCAAACCATTAGTTCTCCAAATAAATGGCAAGAATGTTGTAGGGGACTGTATCAAAATCTCTGTGGAAATGGAGGTAGGTGGCATCCATAGCCCTTCATTTATCCACTGATGTAATCAGAGGCATGGTTTGCCCTTGGTGAAGTAAGTTGCCTATATCTAAGCACCCTCTTGTCACCCATGCTTGTCATAGTGTACTGGTTTGAAAGCAAGCTAGTGAGACATTCCTAGTCAGAACTACAGTTTAATAGGAAAATTAAAATACGAGTAATTGTACAGAAACGGTATCAGATTCCAGACACTGACACTGTGTTAGGGTGGTGGTAGCAGTCCAATTAGATGGTGGACGTGGTTCTGTTGAAATGGTGATCCTGTAGAAGGGAAATAGAAGTCCTGCAGTCTTTCTCTAAAGGTCCAGTGATGGTTATGTAGCTCTTGTCCTCTGGGAATACAGTATGTAGGGCTTCCCATGGTGTTCCAAACCTCATATTATATCCAGGTAGGAATGCTTGGTTCATTCCCCTGGGTGGAGCATCTCACAATGGGATGATGTTATTTTTGAGTCATGCAATGAGGCATGATGGCCCATTAGCAGAGATAGCACATGGAGGGAGTTATCAGGGATGAGTCATGGAGAAGATAAGGATCACTACCACATCTGTTATAACAGCTTATGAAGATGTAGCAAAATGCATACTTTTGGTTACATCCTAAAGTTTAACCTACAACTGGTCCAGAAGGACCTGTTTCATGGTTTTACTGGGCAATATGGTAATGCTTGCAGATTGGTGGTTCCCATGATCTTTTTTACTCTTTTTTATAAAGGACATGAAATTCCCTTTCCTCCAGTCTCAAGGGACTTTGTCTGGCTGCTGTAAGATAGACATGAATGCAAAAAATACCTGTTGTGTGAACAAACCACTGCTTTTGTCAATAAAGGAAGTTGCATTTTATATGCAGAGATTAGGGTCTTTTAATTTTTCCAGATGCAGTGAGGAGGTCTCCAGAACTCTAAAACACACTTTGATGTTTATGTTTGTCATGTTGTTACAGATTCAACATGGAGGAGAATGACTGGGTGTAGCTGGTCTAGTTTTCCCATTTAACTGTTTTGATTTGGGAAGGAGGTACACTGTTCTTGAAGAATGACTTCAGATAGTGTTCTTGTCCTTTGCTGTTATGGAGAGCGCACTGTTTCAACTATTTGAAGTTTAGCTCGCAGTTTAAAAGGTATGCAAGTATTCTCATATTTGTCACAATTTTTGTCCACAGGATTTGGAAAGTACTACAATGCCATTTCAGGCGCAGTTGAAGTAATGGACCCAAATTGCACTTGGTTAGTCATGATAATACAGAGGGAATATACCTAAATGCATGCATATGGTTATATTGTCTGTAAAATAAAATTATTTATGCATTCCTGTATTCTTAAATGGATTAAAAATCACAAATGCATTATGATTTTATTAATCCAGAGCATTACATTTAAACAAAACTAACTCTGAGAGCTGTGCTGAAGCTTTTAAATGATCCTGTACTCTCAAGTAAGTGATAGAATTGTAACAATAACTCTGAATTGTGGTGCTTGCAGAAAGCAGTTATGTGACTTGGAAAATTCATGTCCTACCCTATTCTGTGCATCTTCTGTGTAAATTACTTCTATGACTGCAGTTAGTTTTAATTGAAGTAGTTTCGAAAGTTATAGCTTGAAATGAAAGCTGGCAGATCACTTATCCTGTCCTTGATGTAAAAAGGGATTAAAAGAAAGCTTTTGATTTCTCACATGTTCTCCCTTCTGAAAGGATTTCCTACATTTATCAAGCGCTGCATCTCCAATATTGAGTATTCAGAAAAAAGCAAGTGCTGGTAGAAGACTGTTCTAGTGAATGAATGGAAACAGAGCATCCTGTGTGCTCACTGAAGAAGAAAGTAATTTACTTGTTGCTATTCTGTGAGGGTGACATTGTGTGTGATAGGTCCATGTCTATCTGGTAAGTTCTGTCTACAAGTGAATTTATGTTTATTTTTGTTCCTTCCTCCTGTGATGGTACTGCTCTGCCTTCACTTCATTTTTTTGCTATGCCACGACCAAGGAGTACCTTGTATTTCTTGCCAGTTGTTGCCACAATAAGTCAGTTATTTATGCCAATTAAACTATATAACGAAATTACTCAGTTAAGTTCATTGCTGTATTTTGGTTATGCTGATGAACTAATCTGAGAGTATGCTGATTAAATCATGTGTAAGGACAGTATCTTTAGTATAAGTTGGGTGGTATTTTTGCTTAGAGCACTATTAAGGCATCAACATTGTAACAATGACACTATATTATTTTATTGTGCTTGTTTGCGTTCAGCAAAGTGATGAGTAAGGATTCAGTTTCTAAGGGAGAGTGTGTGTTTGAGGCTGTGTGTGGGTGTGTATTTACCCACAAGTGTTGAGAAAAGCAGTATACTAGTGCTTGTCCCTTTTTGAATCAAATGTATGTTTGTTGCAAGAACTGCCAACAGAGACTATATAACAGTAATTTCTTTGAATAGAAAAGTATGTGTGAAATATACATCAAACTTTTTTAATATAATGCATTTACACATTGATTGTGTCTCATACTGCAACATTAAGGAATTGAGGGGATGGGGGAAAGTACTCTTGTTTACTGACGATGTCTGTTAAAAAGCAGTCAGTCTGGTCAAGTCACCTACAGCCCTCTTACAAATTTCTACCTAATAATTAGATGTTAACAGTGCATACTGTCTGTGAGTGACTTCTGTGAACTTGAAAATAATGCACTATTATTTTAAGAGCCTGGTGTGTCTAAGATTCTAAGTTTTCTTCTGAGTTACTGATCAGTCTTCTGGTGACTTTTAGGTTGTTGAAAAGCGCAGCACCTCACAGATGGATTTTCTAAAGAACAAGAGTATTTTTGTTGTGACTACTCAGCAGTTCATGGTTGTAAAGAGAATACCTCTTATTTAGGAATGTAATATGGAAAACTGGAAAGCACAAAGAAACACTGGCACCCTGTGCCAACAGAGTCTGATGTGACAGTATGCAGCAGTGTAAGTTTAAAAATCTTGCGAGACACCAAGAGAGAAACAAGTCTTGTCAATTGCATGTGAAGTGTATGTATCAGCTTGATTGTTAAAAGACTTGAGTTGTTCAGTTGGAAATGTAGTAGTCTATCCTAGATGTTCAGGGAGCCCAGAACAATCCATAAACAAAATTTTCTTGCAGGTTTTTCAGTGGCTATACCAGCCAGCCAGGTTATTTCATGCTTTCCCCCCTCACACCCCATACCATATAGTATTTTGATTTCCATACAAATTTTTCCAGCCTGACAATCATGTGTTTTGAAATACTCAATTCATAACACAGAAGATTATTGGTCTGTAATTGTTATAGAGTTATTATTAAAAATTTACAGTAAACCAGTAGCTCCCTCTGTCCTCCCAGCTGCTTTATTTTCCCGCTTGGGAATATGGACTGATTAAACAACTAAAATGAGGGTTTGTGTCTTGTATTTTTGTAGTGATGATTGTAGAGGTGGGGGTACGGAAGAGGCTGTTTGGACTGAGTGTAAAGAGGTTGGGGTTTATGTTTTGTTTTTCTGCTCTGAGGGTATAGTCTTTCAGATTTTAGAAGATTAATAATAATAAGTGAATAATAATTTGTAATGCTATAAAGATTTAAGTTATGATAGGAACTCCTAAACAGTAATTAACATGCTTAGAAATAAATACAGTGAAACGTCAAAAAGAGTACTGATTTCAAGTTGCAGGTAACTGAGATGCTTGATGTATGAATTTACGTTAAAGGGGGGAAGTTTTTCATTTTATCCTTTTTTCTCAACACAGTGCATGACATACATCTAAACAAAAAACTAAACTTACTTGTAAATGTAAAGCCCCAACTGTTACAAGTTTATAGTTTCTGTGAGATTAAAAAAAAAAAGAAAAAAGATACTGCTTATGCTTTTGATACTTGTTTCACTGCTAATTTGAAAGTTTTGCTTTAGTAAATTCAGCATAATTACTTTAAAAAAAGATGCCATCTAATTCTCCTTGATAAAGCTGTATAAAAATATTCAAAAGATTCTATAGTTCCAAGTTTCCATTAGACAAATAACTGCAATATTGATACAGTTTTAGGTATTTATGATACCAAATAGCCAGTGAAATAGTTATGCTTGGAATTCACTTCCAAAAGGAAGATAAAATGTTTTGAATAAGGATATTTGTTTTTCCCTGCTTGTAAGTCAAAGTTTGATTTCTGCTGATGCTTTATAAATTTGCAGCTTCACTTGAAAGCAAATACTCGTGCTGTAGCTAGTTATGCCTTGTAATGTCTGTTAGTTGCTTATCTTTTGTCAGTGTTTCTGAGCTTGCTCCTGTTAAAAATCAGTAAGAAAAAATCCAGTTTACTTGGCAAAGAACACATTTAAAGCCTAAGGTAGCCTGCATTCTTTTTGTCCTTCAGTATGATGAACTACAATCACTTTAACTGTAGGCTAAGGGCAAAAGTGTCACTTTTCAGGGAATACACAATGTGCTTTTGTTATATGTAAAAGTTAAGTTAATTTAAAATAGGATATAGTTCAATTATATTGTATTAATTATGTTATATTATTTGTATTATGTTAAAGGGGAGGGGCTTATTAGAATGTGCTAGAAGGGTCCTGGGTTTGGTGAAACAGGGGTCTGATGGGGCAAGGCAAGGTTGAAGAGAGATTGGATGAAACATCTGACCAATCATTCGAAGCCCTGCAGAAACGATTGGTCCAGAATGAACGGCTGTAAAGACCAATGAGAAGCCTGGAAATGGACCAATCATCATGAGGATCCAAAATGCACCAATCCTGGACTCCAGGGGGACTATAAATGTGGGGAGTTCGTTTGGGTCGGGGTTCTTCTTCTTTTGGGGTACTTGTTGTTTGGGAGAACCCCGTGCACTTGGGGTGAGCGCACTGTTTTCGATTTTGGCTCGCTGTGTGGGTGCCTGGGCTTATCCTGGGCACTCCGTTCCTTGTAGCTATTTTAATAAACGAGAACCTCTTTCTCTGGAGAAAGTTTGGCCTCGTTCATATCCGTAACACTTTTTTCAGAGTATTTTTGTTCTTGCATGCAAACTTGATGGCAGGGTGAGCATCTTTATCTGACATTAGATATGTTCTAAGTAATGAGTAATTTTTGCTAGCTTTCAAATGGCATCTGTATTCTGCCTTTATATAAAATCTCAGCTATCCAAGGTACACTCTCGCTGACCTCTTGAGTTGTTAACGTGCACTTGAGTAGGCTGAATGTTCTTTGGGTAAACTGAAGATTGATACATCCCAGGCCTTGACAGCTGCAGTGTTTTTCTGTGCCAGCTTCAAACAGTGTAAGTAAGCAGTCTTTTTTCCATAGAAATTGTTTGGCTCCCAGGGCCATGCAGGGAAAAGCTTTACCAAGTCCATGAATTCTGCCAAGAGCTTAAAAAGGCTGTTTAAACTTCTTTTCATCTTAAACCTTAACAATTTCTAACTCATACTTATTCCATTATGCAAAATGCTTAATTAATCATATTACTGAGATTTAAATGAAATAGCCATTAAAATGTTTGGCATGTTAAAGAGAAGAAATCCACATATGGTAACTCAACATTCTTTGACTAATTTCTTTGTAATACTTTGTTGTCTTAATGATAAATTTTGTACATTTCTGTGTAAACTTTCCTTTTGTGAAATAACGTTCTCATATTTTTAACTTTGGATGAAGTTGTGGGTTTTTTTGTTTGATTGGGTTTTTTTCTTTACTGGTATCATTTGAAGATGCATTTACATCGTTATTTTTTTGGCAGAAGTACACTTAGGCAGGACATTGCTTAGTTTTACATGCATTTAGAGAAGTTAAAGTACATATTGGGTGCATAGTGAAAGGCATATGATGATTTAATTTCACATATCTGTTGATGTAATTGCAGCATTTCTTTATAGTTCTGTGTGTGCTCATTCATAAATTGCAGTAGTAACTTTATCAGTTTGTCATCATTGAAAATAAACAACATGTATTGAAATATTATTGTTTTGCAGTTTTGGAAATTCCAATGACTTTTCACTTATTTCCATTGGATTTGTGAAGGCTTTGGTTTGTGTTTTGTGTTGCATTTGTTGTTATTTGTTTATCATTTAATGGACACCTTTTAGCCTGTTCTGTGTAGCTGTTTCTTTGAAGTTTGTTTGGTGGTCATTCAATATTCCTTATTGCAAAGAAGATTTATTTTACAATTATAATGAGTTTTTTACATGTTGTTTCATCTACTGTTCTTTTAGCGCATAGGGAAGAGTTATGTAAGGAGTGGCAGTTTCACTGACGTGAGTACAAATTTGTGGCTGATTTTACTCTTCTTTGGACAACTTGAAGTAGCCTGTTTGTGGCATAGTTACAGGTTGAATCAAACTGCTTGTTTAGTTAAAAGAGATAGTTTATACCTGAGTGTTTGTGTTCTCATTAGAAATGTTTGTTGAAATTTCCTATTTTGTATTTATATTACCAAAGGGAGATAACCGGAAAGTTTTTGTGGAAATTCAGTTCTCAGAGGCTCAGTACATGCTGTATACTGAGCAAAAACTATGGGAGGAATGGGAAGACTTCCCTCTCATTGTACATATATATAGTACATATTTGTTCATTAGGAACAATTCAGTACTTGTTGCTGTGGTTTTCCATTTTTTTTTTTTGCTTTTATTCTGTAATTGTGGAAAGCTGTGCTCAGAAGTATTAATCTGAAAGTTGTGTGCTTTTCCATGTTCTTGGATTGCCTCACACTGTTTCCCAGCTGGGACCAGAAATATATATCTGTGTGGTAGAACAAAAAGCAGCCACCCCTGCTTGTAGGGAGTCTCATGGTGTTTGATAGTGCTTCTTAGATTCATATGGAAGCCCAAGGGTCTCAGCTCTTCTAATATATACAAAAATAAACAGAAAACCCAACAGCTACCTCTGTGGTTTGTGTTCAGGGCAGTAAAGGGGAAAGTTAAGGAAGCATGCTCATTAGCAGATCCAAGACTTTTAATAGGTAAACAAAATTAACTAAACATAGCTCATGAAGTCATCAATCAGCATAAGAAACTTTTGATTGTTTGCTATTCTACCTGAAAACACTCAGATTTCTGAGTGTTTTCAGGTAGAATAGTATTAGCATTTTGTTCTATTGGGTCTTCTCCGCTGTAATGATTTTGTGGCCTTTAGACTGATTTCTTAGTGATTTATGGTAGTTTAGTATGAAGTACACAGTGGATTCTGTATGAAGTATATTAAAATGCTCAAACACTAGTATCATGTAATTTCTGCTCTCCATATTTCTGATCAGTTGAGAAGTTTGAATTAAAATTATTCTAAAATTGGAGTAGATACATTGGTTTATTCCTGTTATTATGATTCAAAGATTTCCTTATGATGAAAGGCAGCAAGGCTGGTGAAGGGTCTAGAATGCAAGTCCTGTGAGGAGTGGCTGAGGTTGTTTAGCTCGGAGAAAAGGAGACTGAGGGGTCCTTTTCTCATCACTCTCTATGACTGCCTGAAAGGAGGCTGTAGCCAGGTGGGGGTCGGTTTCTTCTCACGGGCAGCCAGTGGCAAGACAAGATGACACAGGCTTAAGCTGTGCCCGGAGAGATGTAGGTTGGGCATTAGGAAGAATTTCTTCACAGAAAGAGTAACTGGGCATTGGAATGGGCTGCTCAAGGAGATGGTGAAGTCACTGTCACTGGGGGTGTTTAAGGAAAGACTGGATGTGGCACTCAGTGCCATGGACCACCTGAGGCAGTGTTTGGTCATAGGCTGGACTTGATCTCAGAGGTTGCTTCCAGCCTAATTGATTCTGTGAAAGTAGTGTCGTTTAGGCTGGAAGGATCACTGATTTAATGTCCTTTGAAATAATTAAAACAAAATCATATTTGATTTACGATTGTTTAGAGAGATTTAGTCTGGCTTTGTGGCTTGTTTTTTGTGTGTTTGTTTTGTTTGTTTGCTTTCCTCCTGACTTATCAACATAAGCGCAAAATTTTTTTAGATGTTAAAATTACTCTGAATCCAGCTTCTGTGTGGATCCTAATGCTTTTTAGAAGCCTGTTGCAGTTGTCCAAATCTGAAAAACATTTTTATTTTTAATTCTGTTTCTGCCTGAGAAGAAGGAGTAGGTCATGCCTGGTTCACAGTCTACACACATTGTAACTCTTCAGGTGGCCTGGCAAGGCATTTTTGGGAGATAATGTCTTTTATTCTGAGGACATGAAAAAATGCACTCTTTTTGTAGTCTTTCCCACTGATACATAGAAGTTCAGTTTACTAAATGTGTAAGGTGACAGCATGAAATTAGGGGCTGTGCTTTATTTTTTTACTTAGTAACCCAATTAGTATGGTTCTTAGTGTTTATCTTTTAACTTGATTCTGAGCTGAAAGTTAACCTATTTTTAGCACTTGTACTGAACAAAGACTTGGATACTGATGCAAAGTCATTCGAGTTACTAATTGTCTGGTGTGCAGTTCAGCTTTTGTGTTACCTTTCTATAAAAATGAATGTAGTGCTCCATAATGCAGTTAGTTAACTGTATGCAGAATGGTCGCTTTCAGTTTTGAAAAGAATGCTTACATTAGTAACCTAATTTGATTAGAGAAGGATTGTGGTTTTTTCAAGCGTTTTAGAAACATCTTGTTCCTCTTTCTCTTTTTGCACAAATTTTTCTAGTAATTGTTTGATTTTGTTTGAAAATGCAAGAAACACAGTTAGCATTTTAAAGGCTGTGCACAACCTGTGAAAGACAGTTGAAATTTTTCTGCTTTTAAGAAAGATGAACTCTTTCTGGTGTAGTGCATTTTGCATAAGCTGATAATGGTCTTGAATTACAAGATCTTTTTGTCAATTTGGTTTTTAACATTTAGATTTGACATTAGAAAGAATTTCTTGTCAGGCACTGAAACAGGCTATTCAGGGAGGTGGTGGTGTTGCCATCCCTGGCAGTATTTAAAAGCTGTAGATGTGGCATGTAGGGATTTGTGGTGGTTGTAGCAATGTTAGGTTACTGGTCGGATGCCTTGACCATAAATGTCTTTTCCAGTCTAAATGATTCTCTGTTTCCAAAATATTAGTAGACATAGCTGCACTCTTAATTATTTTTCCCTGTTGAATAGGCCTAGCTGCCATTATGCTATGGGTTTAGCTTATCAGTTCCTAATTTTGTGTTAAACTGTTTCAGTAGGTCTCCTCCTAGTCTGGACTATGGTTTATATACACACATTGTCTTACTGGTCTTCATCTTTTGCTGGGCTTTATTGTTCTCCCCTAATATTTTTATAACATCAACAAATGGGTTTAGCTTGTAAAATAACTGATATTGGTGCTTCCAATAATAAAATCATATTGGAATACCAAGACACCAGTGAAAAATAACAGCTAATGTGTAGTAGAAAATACAGATTTGGGAAGGCTTTTAGCTGATGTCTAGTTTTCACAAACTTCTGAAGTCTGTTTGTAAACAACAGTGTTTCCTTGCTCACTTGAGTTTTCTTTCAGAATCTTCTGTATACTGCAGGTTAGATGCCTGTGTGTTAGAAGACTGTTTTAGTGCATTTTTTGAAATAAAGAGCTGCATGTGGTAAATCTTGAAGTTGAAGCAGGTATTCTAGGCTTAGTATTTAATAGAAATTGTGTCAGTAACAGATAATAGCAAAAGGCAGCGTTGTTTGAATAATGGCATTTCTGTTGCCATATGTTACCTTGCATACTATTTTAATGTTGATTGTAGGTGTTTATTTTATTTCAGTATTCTCTATGGTTAAAACTTTCTTTATTCAAGAGAGCCGTCGGCTGTTTTTTCATGGAACAGTGAGTAACTTGCAGGGAATTCTCACTAGATTAGGGCTTTCTTGGCAATTGTCTTTTGAATATGCTCAGTATAACCTTTTTTGTCTGTAAAAGGCATTATACATGTAATGTGTTTTTTCTTTTTTTTTTTTTTTCCTATTTCTAAGGCTGATAAAGAATTTGTGTAGTTTCTTTGGAAACATCTCGAGGTGTCAAAGCCAGATCTTACTCAAGCTGTCAGCTTGGTTGTGGAAAGGTGAGCTTGAAGATTTAACATGCTACTAAAACCAAAAAGCAACCAACCTCCCCTGCTGATACCATGTTCTTTATCTTTATAATTGAGAACTATGTAGAGTTCTAAAAATTTATTGAAAAAGTTTAATTGCTAAATTTCATCAAGAGTGCCTAGAATACATTGCAGAGTTTTTGGTTTTTTTGGTGCAAGTTGAAGCATACTTTAAAATCTGTTCTCACTGAAACTGCTGTGCTGCGGTTCAATACCATATTAAAATTATAAATGTCTTGCCATATTTTTTTCCTGTTGAAAGAGCAAGAGGATGAAAATGACTGGTAATTTTCCAGTGTCATAAGCTGTTGCGTAACAATTATATATAAATTATGTTTATCTGAATTCTTGAGGAAGTGAAAAGCTAAGACTTGGTAACAGAAGAGATAACTGTCATATGGTCATAGAACATGCTGCATTGGAAGAGGTTGGAATCTTTGAGTCCTACTCTTTGCTCTGCACAGGACACACCAAGAATCGCATCATGTGCCTGAGAGCACTTTCAGCCTCGTGGACTCTCTCAGGCTCGTGCTGTGACCACTTGCCTGGGGAACCTGTTCCAGTGCCCAGCCACCCTCTGGGGGAGGAACTTGTCCCTGACTGTAAAAGCTTCTATCTTCATTAATACAGGCAAGCAGGATCTTACTTCTGCAGCTTATTCCTCTGAGGATAAGTGATGGTGATGATTTCTTCATCATGCTTACTATCATCTGATTCCTGTAAATGTTAGTTAATTATCACGGTATGCAAACAAAACTGTTTGTTTTGGAATACTAATATTTATGAATTCAGATTATTTTGTGGGTGAAAGATAAGGAGAATGTGAATGAGTTTGCTGTCAGAATTGAAACACTCAATTTTCTTAGGGTGTGAAGAGTTCCCTCTTTTAAAATGAAAACGGGGATAAGGGGATTTTTTAAGAAAGAGAAAAATAATGAATTTTAACTTTTTTTAATGGCATGCCAATTTTACTTGGGAAGCTTGTAGATCCATGAGGGTTCCTGGCTCCTTTGGGTTTCCATTGAGCGCTTTGATCTTAGAAGGCACGTTTTGTTGTTCACATCTTTCCTTCCTGGACTTTTGTCATGTTCTTTCACTTGTGAAAATACAGTATTAACTTCTTTAGCTAGGAGTGCATTTCACTGAATCATGGTATTGTTAGGGTTAGAAGGGTCCTTGGGAGATCATCTAGTGCAGCCTCTCTGCTGAGGCAGAGTCACCTAGAGCAGATTATACAGGTATGTGTCCAGGTGGGTTTTGAGTGTCTCTAGAGAAGGAGACCCTACAAACTGCCTAGGCAGTCTGTTCCAGTGCTCTGACACCCTCAGCATAAAGAAGTTCTGCCTCATGTTGAGGCACCACTGAAAAGAGTCTGGCCCCATCCTCTTGATACCCACCTTTGAGATATTTATATGTATTGATGAGATCCCTTCTCTCTCAATAGTTTTTTATAGTTTTGTCCCCTGTTCTACTTTGCATAGATGAAATTTTTGTCCAAAATTAAATTTTGGAATGAAATTTTTGTCCAAAAATACAGTTGTGATCATGTAACTAGAGGTAATATTCTAAAGGATTCATATCCCGAGGAAGACAGTGATGGTGTAAGGACATGCAGGTTATTTTAAAGAGAACTGTTATTGAGGGGTTCACATACGATCGCCACTGATGATATCAAGTAACTGCTGGCTATGTACTGGGACACCTAACTGCACAGAGCAATAGCTTGGCTGTTTAGACAGTATGCTATCCTTACTATTGTTTTCTGGTTTGATTTGAGAAATAATTTTAACATAAGATGAAGACTGATGCACAAATTTGTAGCATTCTTCATTTATGTTGAAATAGAAAACCATAATGATTTGTTTCCTAATAAAATTTGGTTATGTTTTCATGAGGACATGGTGATAGAATTAATCTTCCTTCATAAAACATAAAAAAAATGAGAGAACTGCCTAAAACCTATAAATACAGCATTTAATATATGTAAACATGCATTGCATGTATATAAGCACAATTACACTGAAAAATTTAAAAAACTTGATTGTCCTAGCCACATTTTATAGATAGCTGAACAATGCGGAAAATTGTAATTCTTTTACCTGAAGCTTAAGAAGGCAGAAGCAGGTATTCAGGCTTATTAGCATTCTATATTTGTGTTGTATATAAAAAATAATCAGGATGTTAGGATGAATTGAAGCATAGAGCTGTTAGAAAGCATACATTTGAATAATGGTCAACAAATGAATTATTTAGAGTTCTTGAACTGTGTGCCTACAAAAGTCTCTCTTCTTTATTATTTTTCATGTCTAGGAATATTTTTATGCATGATAGATGTCCATTGCTTTAAATTATTTTATGCTTTATTTAGAACAGAATTTGGTAATTTTGTGTATTATCCTTATTGTTACAATGAATATGGCGCTCTTATATAGCACCTTGATGGACAAAAGCAGAATAATAAGTTCAAATTTTTTTGTATGTGTTTTGCACTGTTTAGAAGCTGATGATTGCTATGTGAAACCCTGCCAACATACTTTTGATAACGTACTTGTCTACTTTTTTTATGTCCTCTACTCTTTAGAATTACACTAATGCTTTAGAACCTTTTTCAACTCAAGGCTATACATGTATATCACAGCTTCTCCATGCCTCTCTGAATTATGGAATTAAAAAAGAAGAAATTGCTTCCACAGCATCTTTTTAGGTGTTATCATTACTCCTCAGAACCCTGGAATAGGTGTGGATGAAACCCATTCAGTATATAGGAGTTTTATTAATCACAACTTTGAACTTTTGGGTTGCTTTGATTTGACAGAAGGAGTAATAGTGTGTATTTTTCTCTTTAATTGATGTAGCTTCATCTCTTTTGCCTGAGAATGGTCTAATTGCCTCTTTGGAAATAGTTTCTAGCCCAACTTTATCTGTGAAACTTCTGCACAACCAAACTACAGCCTCATAAATTCTATTCTAACTTTTCCAGTTATTACTCTCCATAGTGATTTCCTTAGTAACTTCAGTTTCATGACTGCACTTCTTCACACACTCATCCTTTCAGATAAGTTTTTGTCTTATTCCCTACCTTATAGGGAATATTATTTACTTAATATTATTTACTTATAGGAGTAAATAATATTGGTTTTTTATGCTAGTATCAGTTTATCTTAGTTCCAGTACATTGATTGCCTTTAAAGGGAATCTGCTATCTACCACTGCTGCTGTCCAGAAAATTACAGGACAATAGATTTTCTGGCTTTGTTAATCTGGGAAAAATACATGGGTTTAAAGAGTTTAAAAGATGGCATGATCAAATAACTGTTACAAGCAAGATGATTTGTGAAGTGTGCCACTTGGGAGGATCTGTGCTGCTTGCAACCCATTTTCTATATTATACAGAGTTTCAGATGAGCTGGAAATTGAAAATTTACACTAAAATCTGATAAAAAAGATTTAAATCTTAAAGATTGTTTTTCTGTCTCATCTGTATTAGGAACAACAGAGACCCAGTCATATTAAAGTTCAGAACTTTTTCTGTCTTACTCAGGCTTATTGTGAGATTCTGAAATAGAAACAAAAGAATGGGATGGATTTAAACCTTTTTTATTTCTTCTTGTGACATGCATACCACTAGTGTTTGCATAACTTCATTTTTCAATGTGCTCTTTCCACCAAAAATTCCATGACCCAGAAACTTCCATTCCCAGCCAAATCTTTGAGACTGCCTGAGGTCATATAAGCCAGATAGGAAACAGAAGCAGACAGAACCTAAGAAAACACGGGCATGTGTACCCTCCTAGATCATATATATTTATATAAAGAATCAGACAATATTGTCTAGTATATTTCAGTCATTAAATTGATGGAAGAGACAGCTAGGCTTTTTTCACAAGATTACAGTTGCGAGAATAAAAAGATGCAGGACAGAATGTTCTCTTAGAACCTTACAACTTACTCCACAGGTGTGTGATGAAGAAAAGAAGATAAATATTAGGAGGAATTGAGTGGGCAATAGTAGCTTTACAGTAGGGTCATTTGTATTTATAACATCAGAAAATTCCTTAGAGTATCTTTTTCCAAACGAACAGGAAAATGTAAAAGATTTAATTTGGGGTGCACAGGGAGAAATTACTAGTACCTTGCTGTTATTTGTCTGTTATTTTCCAATGCTTTCATGGCCCCAAAATAGAAGTTCTCCTGCCCTAAAATTGTAAAAGTATAGCTTGTACTTTTTTATGGCGGTGCTGCTGATTCCTGTAATATACCAATGATATTGTACTTTTCAGCAGTCTTTGCAGTTCTTGCTGGATAACTGTAACTATATTCCCAATTTAATATTCAGATATAAACAAAAAATTATCTTTACTGTGCAAATGAGAAATGCCTTTGGGATATGTAAAAGCCTCCAGGTATTTTAAACAAGCCATTGTAAAACTACTACTCATGTTAGTATACTTTCCAGCTACTTTAAATACTATTGATCTCAGTATTATGTAAAGAGTATGCTATTTCTAGTTTGCTGCCTTTTGAAAGATTTTTTTTATGATTTAAAAAAAAGTTGCTAGAAAATAGCTCTTATTAGGTAAATGTGTGTGTAAACTGAAATGGAGCTGGGTTCAGATGAGAGTGTGAAAGGTTTTGAAATATTTTTGCGAACTTCAAAACTCTGCTTTAAGACTCTTCCTTCTGTAGTACATGCAAGCATGACAAGTCAACAGACTAATTTTCCTCTAGGGCTTCTAGCTGACTCTTTCCCTTTTTTCTGGAAGGGGAATGTAGAAGGATCCATTAATGATCAAACTGTGGCAATGATAGAAGACGTGGTAGATGTACATGGAGATTGTGTTTTGTGGGATGGTATACTTACCTTGGGAAAGCCTGCCTTATGCAGATGTTTTTCCATATCTAGATTTCAAGTGTTGTGTATTGCAGGTCTTAACAAAGGCAAAAAACGGATTTATCATTTCAGGCCACTCTTAATAAACATGGCAACCTGAATGTTAGTGCCAGTGATTGAGAGTTTTGTTGTTGTTCTTCCTGAGGAGTTACATCTGTATAAAGGTGAACAGATGGACAGAAATATGGCGGAAAAGCAAGAGATCAAAAATAACCAAAGAATTTTTGGAAAGGTAATTGCAGGAGCTTTGCTATTCACAGGATGCTGCTGTGGTTTGCAGCATCCTGTGAATAGCAAATTGTGGAAAAAACATAAACAGGTTGACATAGATTCTTCACTGACTGCTGATATGCAGATTTACTGAAAATGGCAAGTACTTTTTATGTAAAAAGAGTAAGTGAATGTGCTGTATGAATGAACACTTTAGATGCCTAAGTTAATTGAAAAAATTAAAAATGTGTGCCTCACACCTTTTTGAAGGGACGATAAACATTGTGTAGAAGCTTTCTTATTACACCCTTTTACAAATTAACAGGAAACACAATGGCAGGAGGACACTGATGTAAACAAGATGTAAGCCATTACCATTTTGTCACTCTGATTTTAAAATACAATGGACTGTCCAGTTACTATCACACAATATAGTGGACAGAATAATAGAGCATAAGAGTACAACCTTTCTGGCTAAGGTCAAATAATTGTGATTTTCTACAGTTAATGAAAGTTGAATATCCTGTTTCATTAAAAATTCTCAGAACGTTGAACATAAGTCAACATTCCATGGAGAAGAAGGTATTATGCAGTTTGCATGTGTGCATATCTGCATATCGGAGCACAAAATATTGACATGATAATTGCAGTCAAGCCTGATTGAACAGTGGCCTCTGGGAATTCAGCTGGTGTTGTACCAACTGGATGGCTGCTCAGGACACAGTTTGAAATGCAAGGTGCAAGTTAGCACTTTATTCAGCACAGGCAGGCATCATTTAAAAATCCTTGGGGGAAACCCTGGTGATGTGCAGATGTTAAAGCAGTCTGTTCTGAAGTGCTGATATTTTGAACACTGTAAAAGACTTGTGTATTTTAGATGAAAAATGTTTGCAAAATTATTGGGCAAAAATAATTGGGCAAAAATGTCACCTTTTTTTGTACTATTTTAGTGTAAAAATACATTTAGTATCTTATGTATGTTGCTTAAAATAAGACATCATCATATTCTTAAAATAAGAGTCTTAGTCCTTAATGTGTCATCTAATAAATTAAATCAATCAAGTTAGAGATGCAAGAAAATTTGTGTTTCTGTAATGATGCCTTTTCATTTTGATACATATCATGTAATATAGAACTGGCTCTATAGATAATTTACTAAGGAAACAATTTCATTTAACATTTATAATTAGATCTTACATTATCTTTGTAAAGAAACGAAAATAGGTATATATAATTTTTATAGAAAGTAACTACTGTTAGGAGAGCACTTAGAAAAGTGCAAAATGTGGTATTAATTTAAATTCTTCATTACTCCATGCTGTCTGAATCTTTTGTAAGTACTACTATAAGTATTAAAAGAAAAAAGTAATTATGTCTATCAATTGTAGTTCATGAAGTATAAGGATTTTCTAGACTCTTAGATGAAATTTAACTCATGATTAAGTGAAAATGATTTAGCTTTTTTTTAAAAATCAGTTCTTAGTACATGGAAGTACAGTGAGGTTTCTACTTGGAAGATTAAGGCATAGGCTCTGTTTCTACTAACCAATGACTATGCAATCACAGGGATGTGACTGTTCACAGTAATTACAATAGTGGTGCCATATTTACCATAACGTTGACAGTCTGTGCTCTACAACTTCACTTTGCACGTGGGTGATTAATTATCTATTTAATACAAACAGAGAATGTGTGAATTATGGAAGTCTGTAAAATACTTGGAAGTTGGAGGACAGGGAGATAAGGTAATCAAATTAAAGCTGCATCACACCAACTGATATTTTATAGCCTTTCTAGTTCTGCAGCCCTTTAGAATCAATGAAATGTGTTTCAAAAGTCACATTGTTTCTGGAAGCAGTTTATTATATTTAGAGATACACTGTTAAAATGGAGCCTTTACTGTTCACCACACTGCCCAAAGTTTTCAATGTAACCTTCACTTTCTGTTAAAAGACCAAATTTGTACATGTGATTTTGGTTTTGTGATGTTTGGGGGTTTTTGTTTAGTTTTGGTGTTTGGTTGGTTTTGTGGTTTTTGTTGTTGTTGTTGGATTTATTGTTTGTGGGGTTTTTTGGTTGGTTTTTTTTATTTATTTTGTTGGTTTTTTTAAAATTCAGCGATTTGTAAAACTGATAGGATGCATTCCATGAAACATGTAAACAGCAAATTCAGTTTATTAATTAAATTTATTTTCATTTAATTGGTGTAAATGTGACATAATTGTATATGACTCCAAGTTACTTTTTCTTCACAAACAGTTAAGTGCTTGTTTCATTAAGAATTGTGGTACAGTACAGGATAGCTCTTTTCTCATACTGCTTTTGCTGAAGATTTTAGGAAGGATATTGTTTAGAAACTTGAACAGACTTCTGGTTTTTTAAATATTAAGGCTTTTGCTGTTTTCATATCTCATTCATGGATAACTGTTTCCTCAAAGTCTAATGTTTCATTGCTGGCAAGCCATTAGAATGGTGGCAAACATCAAGAGCATTGTCTTGTTGTATAATTGAGTAGACCATAATACAGGAAGAAAATTGTAATAGAGATGTCAAACTTAAGAATATTTTATCTGTTTCTTCATTTTTGTGGGAAGGTGAATCTTGATAATCTTTGTAGCTAAATGCATCTGTGTTAAACATTTAAAATAGGTAGTACTCATGGGAAAACTGATTGGAGCTTAGAACTTGTACAAATTGACAGCCTCTCTTCACTCCATTTTTCATCCTAAAGAAGTCTGCAAATATTCTTAGCTCACATCATTATTGCTCATCAGTGATTCTAATTAGCTAAACAGGAGTTTGTCTCAGTCATTGATCATCATCAGCTTCTTGACAGTGCCTGAGTTTTCCCCCCCCATATTCCAATGGACTTTTAAGAATACATTTTAAATACAAAAGCTCAAGGAAAGAAGTTGTTCAAAGAGTTTTTTTCTGAATATTTGTTACCCTTTTAAAAAAAAAGAGATAATGACTGCATTTCCTATAAAGTCCCATTTTACAGTGTGACAGCAGATCCAAATATGATGTATAAGTTCCAGTCTGAAATACTACCTTGATTGTCTATGGGGAGCTATCTTGTAAGAAGCATAGGAAAATGCTAATAGGAGAAACTGCTAATAAAGTTGTATTTGAGGTTTCAGCTTATACTTTAGGCTTCTGACAACTTCCATTTTGTACTTAACTTCTAATAAGTAAAGCATTTTTCTTTATCTGTGGGTGGTTACATGTTAAACGATTTTTGGGGGCATTAGAAGCATGTGGTATCCAGAAAAGCTTGAAAGAAAACATCGTAAGGGCAAAATACATAAAATTTATTTAAACTTTTCCTACTCATGATTGTGATGATAGATCTCTGTTTATAAACTATGTTCTTTGACATCTTTGTTTAAAGGAGTGCTTTACCAAGCATTGGAAGGAAAATAGGTGGAAAATGCTGCATTTAACTAGAAATGTGCTGTGATCTGTTTCTAGTGTAGCTCTGTTACAGGTGTATTTTTTGCTTTAACAATGATCTGTTTCTTTTTTTTCCTCTCCAGTCCCAGACTTTATTCTTTGAACCCGTGTTTTGAAACCACATCCTAAAGTCAGAGGGCTCAAAAGATTCTTAACTACCAATAATAAATCAGAATTAGCTGTGCATACTGTTTTACACAGCTGTTTGTTCTTTTACCTGGCTCTTGGTTCCCTTATGTTCTTCCTCTGTTTTCTCCCTAAAATAAGTTTAAAAATTAACCACTCACAACTCTGAAGTTCCTTAGGGATAAGTATCTAACTTTCCAGATTTTCAGATCATTTAATGCATCAGAAAAAAACAAGTTTAGTAATAATTTTCAAGTGATGTTTGCATAGTTCAGTTAGGAGGCTAACTGATTATATGGTTTTTGTGTCTTGATTGAGTCTCACTTTTTGAAAGTCTGACTTTAAGAGAGGAGATGGGACGATGATGGCATATCATGAGTGGTAGACTTAAGGTCAGCATGCATACTTCTGAGAGTTGGAAACAATGCTCTTCAGTACTTCATGGGGCTTGTGCATGGCTAATGGTGTGATTCGTTCTGTGTCTGCTCTGGACTCTTCCAAGTACTTTACTACAAAGTACTTGGAATAGTCTCCTGCAGACACTTTCCTTTTTGTCTTCTAAAGCTCTTAGGATTTTGAATCAGCTTAGTGTGTGTCTAATCTTAAGGTGTCTAGCTATAATTAAGACGTGAGGAAACTTTGAATGTTACATTTCTTACAGTTCAGATTAATATAGGTCTATCATTTCCTCAGGTAGATTGTAGTGTAGCATGCTTATGGAAGAGTGATAACCTTCCTCCCCAAATATTTGGGGTTTGATTACTGCAAATGTTGTCTTTCAGAAAGGGTAATTGTTGATAGCCATTTAAGATCCCACTGCAAAGTAATTTAATATAAAGAAGCATTAATATTTCTAAATTGGAACAGTTTTTGTTTCATTTACATTGTACCTATCATGAACAGTATGTCTCCTTCAGGAACATTCACAGACTTTTGCGTTAAGTATTATACCCATAAACTATTCAGCCATTTTTACATTTTTGCTTACTAACTCCTGTTCTTTAAGGTTTCTACTATCTTCTAGTACAAAGTTTTATAAACTTGGCAGAAAGTCTTTTACCATGTTTTAAAACATGACTGAGAGTGTGACTGTGTGACTTCTGTTAGCTAGATACGTATTACAGGAAGGGTAAATCAGTTTCATAGCCTCATAACCTTTCATGTATTGAAACCTGTTTATTGTTTTTGAAAAGACATCATAGCACAACTTTTGGAATGCATTAAATAATTTCATATTTGCATGAATTTCTGTAATCACGTCTACTGAGTTACATTCCTGTAAGTTTTCAGATATAAACTGTGACAGCTATAGGTGGTCTGTAGATGCACAAACAATTTGGCCTTGACAGACACTTACTCGACGAGCTGTCTTGTTACTCGTTGAAGTAAACAAGTCCCCAAATATGAAAGTGATTGGCTGAATTCAGGCTCAAACGAGGGGACTCCAGCCAGTTCCTTTGGCCCAAGGATGCACGCACATCATTGCCCAGTGAGCTGGGCAGAACTGAAACCTTTGTCCAGTCAGCTCTGTATGAGCCAGAAATTTTAAGCCCGTATAAAAGGGTCTGCCCTTCAATAAATGCTGGCTGTTGCTGCATGGACATGGAGTTTCATGTCACTTGTCTGTCTCTGAAACTGCAACAATAAACTATGAAAAACTGTCCATACTATTTATTTTACTGCTTATGACTTTCTAGCAACCTATCATGCAATGGCTTGTTGGTTCTGATTAGAGGTAATCAGATGCTTTAAGGTCAGTATCTGATATTCATTTTTTTGTTTAATTTCTACCTCTCAGTTAAAATGTTAAATACATTTCAGATATGAAATGTCTTTTGGAATACTTCATCATCTGATTTGGAATATTCATCATCTGATTGCACAGCGCTGAGTTATTTTCTTTATGAAGAAGATTTTTTTTAAAATGCAATACAACTAAGACTGCTTCCCATATATTTTTATTTTTCTTAAGCGAAATGTGGCTTAAATGCATACCTTTTCAGATAGCTTTTTCTTAGTTTTCTTCAAGTCCTACAACATATCCTTGCTGTATTTTTGAAATAGGAGAGAGGTATTTAGATGAGATGTGAATTTCCAAAACCCTCACTTCAAATTCCATACCATTTTTCTTTAGTTCTTTGTTTACTCAAGATTGGATTAGATATTTTAGCAGTCATAGAACTTCATTAAAAACCACCGCGTTATTGGATGGTCTATTAATGTCAGTGTAGTTTAGTTTCTAAAATCTCTCATAGCATTAGACTACACATTAATACTTAATAGTGGAGAAGAATAATCCTTCATGTATGTACTATCCTTATTGGCCACTGTTACAGAATGCTTTGGCAGATTAAACCTTTTGTGTACAGCTGGATATTTTCATCCAATTTAAACAGATTTACAGACTCATGTGTACTAGTGTTTCATTCCCTTACAGCTCTGAAATATTCCTTATTTGGTAGAGGAAGAGATGCTCAAGTGGGATTCTTGAGCTTCCATAGGTGGCTGATACCAGCCCTGATGAAAGTTTCAACTGTATTGTGAGAACAGAGATAATCTGAATGAGTTTCTGCTTCTGTCAGCTGTGGTGCTGCAATTGCCTGAGATGTTCAGACATTTTTAGGGAATATATATTTCTCAGCCCTTTAGTCATACATGTGATAAGAACGTTGGTGCTAAGGAATATGTTGTGACATTTGTTTTCTTTCTGCCTAAAATGGAGGCCAGCAAGGGCATCAGTGTTCGAACTCAGTTAAGAAATAAGATAGCAATGAAGTGAGGTACTTTGTTAAACAAACCAAAGTGTTACAGAGGTGATGATAGATGTGCACTTATTGTGGCTCTGCTCATCCCCCTTACTCAAGCTTCTGAGTCTTTTTTCTTCTGCTAGTATAAGTTACTCATTCTGTCCCTGTGGAATATAGAAAAATAATTATCCATGATGTTCAGAAGTGTTGTTTCAGACATAAAAATGCCATGTAACTGAGATAAGGACTTCACAAACTGAAGTAGCTTGGTGATTCTACATTGCAAAGAAGGGGCAAAGGCATTTTGCTCACTCTGTATTCAAATACACTTTTCTACATTTGGGAAAGAGTGAGAAACCGATAATTTCAGCTGCTTTAAAAATATTAAGACCTCTTATTTCTGTTTCTTTCTGAACAAAGCTGTGTTAGATGTTTACAGATGTAATTTGCTGTCACTTGCCATATGCTCCCTGATTAATTCTGCAGGGCCTGTCAGCTTCAGATAATTTAATTTTCTGTGCTTTAAAATGACATTCATTATCAGGACATGAAAAATTCAAATGATTAACTGCAAATTATGACTAATAAAGTGTCTATTTTTTTGTTTGTTTCCAGAGAAAAACAAAAAGCTGAAGTGAAGGACAGAAGCATTTTAGAGGTTTTGCAAGCCAAAGACAGCAAAATAGAGTCTTTAGAACAGGTTTGTATTATGTTTTAGTAGAGCAGTTAAGAAAACTTGTCATTGACAACACATGTATGTTTGTCAAAAGGAGAAAATAGTTTGCTGTTGTCTCTTAAGAAAAAAGTTGTGATTCAGAGATTGCAAATTTCTGATGAAGTATTATTCAAACTCTTCTGTGTTGTTCAAACGGTTGATCTGTTACCTGAAAAGTTCATGTCATTTTAGATTAAACTTTTTCTGAAAAATCTTGTCAGTTCATTGCCTCATCTTACCCTATAGTCTAACCTAAACTTGGATCTAAGTCTAGAAGAGTGTTCTGGTTTGTAATATGCCCATGCGCATCTTGGTAAGATTTGCCATCCTGACAAGTACAAAATAATAAACCTGATGCACCTTCTGCCTGACAAGGAACACCACTTGACTGGTGATGTTTCTCCTTTTATTTATTTTTTAATCCATTCATATTTAAACAAATATATAGAAAACATACATTATATATGATATGAAGTACAAAAAGTATGTCGTATTTTATATATAATTTTTTGTTATAGAGACTATGTAATGTATATATAGTAGATTATCTGTATCCCATATATAATCTATAAAGTATAATATTATATACTTTATATACTATAGAATTATATCCAATATTTAATACATTAGATGTAATATAATGTATTATATTGCATATAATACATAGATCTATGAAAGATGTAAATATCTGAAAAAAAATACAGTAAATAAAATTAAAATACTGTTTATTATTTAATAAACTTTAATTTGTATTACAGCAGTGGCTGAAGTTTCAGTGTGGTGTCTGTGGCCGTAGGTGTGATGTGTAATCTGTTTGGTGCATACACACACAGCATGTTTAGAAGCCAGCAGTGTATGATTTCTGCCCTATCCTTACCTGAAAGGCAAAATACCTGTGAAGACCTTTATAGGAATATGTATGCAGTACTGTGCTTTTAAGAAGGCTCCCTGCTGTGGCAGTGTCTGAACCTGGGATGTGCATTCTCCATGAGGTTGCTCTCTGTGGTTTCAGATCAATTTCAGGAGCTGAAACTCTAATTGATCAGAAATCTGAAATTGATGATGTAATGAATTTACATCATCCATGTGGAAATGGAGAGAGACTGGTAAATGTAATTAAAACCGTGGAAATCTGGCATCCAGGAAAGAGGAGTTTGTCAACAGAATGGTAAAACTCTGGATATCCATAAAAACTTGGGAATGAGAGGCTGGAGAGTGGCCCCACAGAAAATACCGGGATCCTTGTTCACAGAAAGTTGAACATGGGTCAGCAGTGCCCTGGCAGCCAGGAGGGCCAACCCTGTCCTGGGGGGCATCAGGCACAGCATCACAGCTGGGCAAGGGAGGGGATTGTCCTGCTCTTCTCTGAGCTGAGGCAGCCTCACCTCCCGTGCTGGGGACACTTTTTGGGTACTGCAGTAATGACGGTGGTGAAGGGCCTTGAGGGGAAGACAGGAGTGACTGAGGTTACTTGGTTCAGCCTGGTGAGGAGGAGACTAAGGGGAGATCTCATTGGGATTTAAGACTTCCTTATAAGAGGAAGAGGTGGGGCAGCACTGATCTCTTCCCTCTGGTGACCAGTGACAGGTCCCAAGGAATTGGCTTGGAGATGTCAGTGTAGGTTTGAGTTGGATATTAGGAAAGGTTTCTTCACCCTGAGGGTGATTGGACACTGGAAAAGGCTTCGCTGGGAAATGGCCATTGCACTAAGCTTGCCAGAGTTCAACAAGCATTTGGATAATACTCTCAGGCACATGGTGTGATTTTAGAGGTTGTCCTGTACAAGGCCAGGAGTGTGACTTCATGGTCCTTGTGGGTTGCTTCCAAATCAGGATATTCTGTGACTCGGTGATTCTAACAGATGAGGAGAACAGAAGTTGTTTTGATGATCATCACAGCTCTAATGCAGCCCTTACAATTAGCTTCCCTTAGCGTATCATTGACTTGGGGGAGTAGGTTGTGAAGGGCACCAGATGGTGCCAGTGCTGTGTATGAAAGCCGTGTACAGAGGTGATGTCATGCTGACCTTCTTGCCTCATCCATTGGCTGGGATGCTGTAGGACTGAATCAAGAGAGGGATTGCTTCCTGAGTGCCAAGTTTTAGTGATTTGGTATCAAAGAATGGAGCTGGCTTAAAAACCAATGTAGTGTTCTTATTTATTTTGTATTATTGAATATGCTTCTTCTTCGTTCACATAAGGAAGAAAAGATACTATTTATGTAATTAACATGCAGATAGGTTGTGTGTGAAAATGTGCATTTTGACAGTCATGGTAACGAATGTTCTTTTCTGTAAAGTACAGACAGGAAGATTTGAAGGCTGTTCATTCGACTAATTTTTTACATCTAGGAAGTTGAGATTAGCCAGTCATTTCTTCTGTTGTTTTTCTCTTTGCCTTCATGCATCACACAGAGATACCAGTTGCAACAAGATAATTTGTTGTAGGGTTTGTTGTCTAGGATTTTCTGAGTGGCCACCAAAAAGCTGATTGTATAAATCAATGCTGAGTAAGGGAAAAAAGAAAAATCAATAGACTGTCTCATCATTTGGCATAGATGTAAGCTTCTATTGCTTCTAGAAATAACAACAGAACTGTATAAGAACATGAGATTGTATTTCTTGTCTTGTATTAGTCTTGCTTAGACTGACATGCCTAAAAGGACTTAAAAATTTTCTGTAAATATGAGAGCATATTCTCCACAGCCTAGATGAGATACATCCATGTAGTTAGCTCAACCTGAAAGCTAAATAAGTTTAATTAATAAAGAGATATTTCAAGTATTAGAGAAGTTTCTATTTTAACGGATATTACTGGAAATCAAGTGAAATAGTAAATTTGGAAGCTATGATTCAGAAGTAATATCGTCATTGATCACATTTATATAACCTAACAGTGAAGAAAAGTGTTCAGATACTTATGAAAATGGGACTTGTGGCTTTACGGATGAAAGTATAAATCATAATTTTTCAAGTCTTCTGCTGTCCAATATCTTTGGACTACAGTATATGCGTTGAACTTCTATTTACTTAGTACAACTTCAGGTTTTCACTGCTCCGGAATTATGGAGTTGTAATCTTCAGTTTTATATACATGAATAAGACCTTTTTCTTTTCCTGAGTTTATTCCATAACTTCATATTGTGTTAAAAATTTAAAATATTAATTAGTGTGGATGATTTCAAGATGTACCATTCAAATATACAAATAAATTTGTTAAAGCACTTAAGATTATTCTTGTCTATTATTGCACATAAATGCAGCACAGAATGTATTGTGTTTGAGTTTTCCATTGTACTTTTCCCTTCTTACTTTTTTTTTTAATTGGTGTAGTGGTAACTTTTGGTCCTGATAGTCACAACTTGGCCTTATCTGGCATACGGATATATTTATTGTAAATGCTGTGTGGTAAAAATCCTGTTCCTTTGAGATTAGAGTCTTGAGTGCTATTCTGATTTTTTGCTGTTATTTTTGTTTTATGCAGCATCTCAAAACTCTATTCTTAGCAGTTATATATGCCTGACATGTATGCATCACTTCTCTGTTTCAATGAAAAGAATTTCTAACTCCTATGTTTAAGTGGCTAGGACACTCTCTTAGGATTTTACTTCTTCTGAAGACTGATAGATACTTGCTGCAAAAAATCTTTTCATTGTCTTTTTTATTTGGAAACATTTTTAACACGTTGCATTTAATTTATAATAATTTTGAGTATCTTAAATAGATCACCAATGCTATTTGCATCCTTAAATGTAAGGTGAGTTTTTTGGGGGAATGTATGAAATTTTGAAATTCAAGCAATTAGTTTAGCAGATAATGCTGGAGCAGGGAACAGTCTTCTGCCATTCACACAATAGATAAATTAAAATATCGTAACCTGTTTTCTTTAGAAGATGACATTAAAGGCAGGTAAAAATAGCCGTAAACCTTTTCTTATAACATTGTTAATTAATTAGCTTTCAATTTTGATCTGGAGGAACTAAAGCTAATCTTTTTGTCCTAGACCTTGTAACGTTTCAAAACCTTATCAACTGATTATACTCTAGAGGGGTTAAAATAGTACTAGCTTGCCTCATTATCTGCTCTTGGAAATCTTTAGCTTGCTGTGCAAATCTATATTAAAGCCTCTTTAATGGGTCCAATTGAAAGAAGCATAATTCTGCCTTCAAGCATTAATTAATACTGATAAATTTTTCTTAACTTTTGTACCTTTGCTTGGTTATATTTTTCTTTGTAATAAAAATACTTTTATTAAATTGGAACAAATGTATAGAGACATTATTACCATCTAAATACTTTATTTTCAGTAGCATGTAAGCTTGATTATTTTTGGGTAATGAGGGACATGAGGATAATTTTCATAATAAGAAGTTCCAATGAATGTCAGCAGTGTTGAGATTATATGAATTTTATAAACCCTTTGCACAAAAAGTTGGTCCAGTGAATAAGATTTATATATAATGCAGACAAAGCATTTTGAAGAGGACACTAACAATTTTTTTTTCTTTAAAAAAAAAAAGTGTCTCAGGTTGTGCATTGGAAAAGGGATGAGCCTTCAGTGGTGAAACCTGTGTTTTATGTAGCACCTTTGAACTGCATCAGTGAATTATCATACGTCTTTTTGCCTTTCTGTTTGACATCTTCTTGTTAGTTTTCTCATAAAATTAAGGGAAGGAAGCCTTTTTCAGGAGCTGATATCCATGAGAAACATGGGAAGAAAAATATACAGACAGTAGAAAATTGCTGATTTTGGTTTATTGATAGAATGCTGCTTGGGTAGTATGATGACTATGGCTGATACCTGTGGGCTTTTTTGACTGAAGAAATTAATAAGCTCTAAATTACAGTGTACCTTTATAGCTCATCAGTATTTTTGTATGAATTCCCAGTAGGAAGACTTTTTCTACCACTTGAAAAAGTGCTTCTGTGAGGTAGCTTGCTCCATTTTGAGGAAATAGTTTTTAAACTTAACTTTTTCTTACCTAATTCTGCAGAAAAGAAGCTATATTAAATGTCTACATAGGTGTGCTGTAAATCTATGCCTTACGTCTTCAATAACTCATATGAGTACCCATTCTTGAAGTTGGGTAAAGCTTCTGGGTCTTTATTACTCAGCCTTCACATTTTTAATGGTGTTTCTGCAGAGATGATGCCTGTACTTGGATTAGACAGAAAAATGAAAAGTAACTAAAGAAGTGTGATGTCTCTTGTCCTCTGCCCAGTACACTAGTTTGAAACGTGTGATTTCTTGAATATTGAGCAGAGCTTGCCAGTCAAACCTGGAAAGAAGAGGGAGTTTATGTTCATTCTCATTCATCCTCTTGTCAGCTAGTGTCTAGCTGGGAGTTTTCTTTTTCAGCCCAGAATAGTTGTCGTCAAAGCAGAGTAGCCCTTTATCTGAGCTATAAGTGGTTTCTATAGCCAATGGAAGCTGCTTTTACTGTATAAGATATTAACTTCTTTACTGTTTTTAGTATATTAGTTGATCATTGTAGTGACGCTTTTTTTTATTTTACTTCTAAAGTCAGTATGGTTTTAAGATGGTTGGATTTTATTCCCTGTTTAAGGACATTTGGTGAGGAAGTTTCCATATATTGTGGCTTCTTACTTGAATACAGGCAGATTTCCTGAAAGTCAAGAAAATTGTTATACTTCAAGGATCAAGTAGCAGAAGGAAGCAGGTAGTGCCCTGTGGAACTAGATTCTGGCCTTATCAATCTGCTGACAACAGTTTGGAAGGAGCTTGTCAGAACAGGTGATCACAGCAACAGCTGTTCTTTATTTACTACACCTGATCTGGCAGCGTTGATGTATAGAAGGGTAATGAAGTACTGCTGTGTCAGGCAAGGATGCTGGTAGGTATTGATTCCTGCAGATTTCAGATTGTCATGCACTCTTCTAGAGAGCTAACTCACTTTGAGGACCTTGTATACATCTTGCTGGAGAGGAAAGCATAGAAAAAAAAGTCTAAGCCTGGTTCTGTCAAGACTGTGCTCTTCAATGAAGATAAGAGAAAAGCTCACTTAGCAGGATATTGGTTTTGATTTGAAATTAGTAGAGAGAATAGAGGATAGAAAGATAATTTGGATTTTCTGTTTTCTGACCTAGAACGCTGTGCTGCTGCTGTTTCAAAGTGGAGCTGCTAAGAAGAGAGGAAAGAGCAGAGACTACATTTATAAGGTGGTATGGTGTACAGCACTGTATTATGGGTTGTATAGAAAATCTGATCTGTCCTGGTGCAGAGAATCACTAGCTGTGGCAAGACTGTTAGATTATATTATCAGTATTTACTACAGTTTTCCTGAGAGCTCAGTAGAGTAAAATTGACAGTCAATTTCTAAGTGCAGCAGACACATAACTGCAATATATGCTATACTGCTTGGTATTGATACTGAATTTATTATGGAGCTACAGATTTTCTATTTTGATAGAATGCTGTCTCATTTACAAATTAGAGGTGTGTTTTTGCGAAAAAACTGCCTCTAAATATTCCCTTTCTCTGAGCAAGGAGCTTCTGTATTCCTTGTTTCAGAGATGGAAAACCTATTGTAGAAAACCACATGTGCCAGAAACAGTGTTTAGCTCCCTTGTTGGTGCAAAAATGCAGCTGCTGGCAGTGCTTGCTTGCACTCTACCTGTACAACAGAAGGAACAGAGCAAAAGGGGTACAAAGGATTGTAAGATATTGAGGAAAATATTAGTAAAGTTTTGTTTTAGTGAACGAGAGAAGGAGCATGCTGCAATGGAGCTGTAAGGACCAGCATGAGTGGAAAGGAGGTGGTGCACATCAAAAAAATAGTTTTGTCCATGCTGTGGCCTACTCAAAAGGTTGCTGGTAAGAGACGGTTCCATTGCTGCTAGTGAAAGTGTGATGCTAGAGTTGCATACAGCCACTGCTTGTTTTGCACCACGTGTTCAAGTTTTGAAAAATCCAGGTGTTTCGATTAAGATAGCAAACTTTGTGGAAGGTACCAAATTAATCACACCAGAGAAGTCAGAAGAGGGCAATAGGGAACATGGTGTTTATAATAGATTGTGCTGGTTTACCCTTCCTTAATCTATGGGTCACGTGAGAATTCAGGTGCAACGCTGACTAATAGTAGAGAAGTAAAGACATATTCATCACCTGCAGGATGAAGTCACCTGCTCATATTTCTGGTTTTCTTCTCTGTAGAACCATTTTACTTGATCCTCTTAAAAATGCTTTAAAGAATCTTGATTTTCTTTTCTACTCCCTGCAAAGCAGACCTGTCCTTTTCCAACAGCACATAAATGGTATGAAAACACATTTTAATAGACAGTTTATAAGAATGTTTTTCCTTCTATTCATCTCTAAGTTATCATGTTTTATCATGTATTTCATGTCTAATATTGATAGAAATTGACGCTCAGAATTTGTCATTCGTTTTAGGAATGGATTTCTAGATACCTGCTTGCAGGTTAATACTTCTTTTTCACAGAAACCATTTTTTAAAATTGGTTTATCTCAGGGAATCCTGGATAGCATGGGATTGGACAAGGGAAAAGTCTTTGGTGGTATGAAAATCAACTGAGCTCCCCCACTTCAATTACTCTCTTAGTGGGTGCATTTTTAGTTTAAGATTGTTTTGGTAGAAGGTTAGGAATGAAAAGTAATAAGAATTGCACATGGAATATGCACTCAAAATACATTTGTTACATTTAAATGCATGATATATCACTTGCTATTTTTCATTGGTTTTTTTCATCCTTGTTAAGCGTCAAGTTCTAAGTTGAATATTTAACTGTGAATATGGGTATGCTCTAGAATCTATCTACAGTAGAATCAGGTAGCACTGTTGGTGTTTCACGTTCAGAGAGGTATGGATTTAAAAATAACTCATTTTATATCATAACTAGCTGTTGTCATTCAGACTCCAAAAGGACACTGTACAGACTGCAGAATGCAGCTGGTGACTCTCATGGCATATGGTTGCCTTTTTGTGAACTATTTGCCTTAAACTTCTGTTTGTCCTGTTTGTCTGAAAATAATTTAAGAATCTAATCTAGGTTAGATCTAGATCTGTATAATCTAGAAGTCATGAGATGAAAGAAAGTGAATTTATTTTGTTAATTTTTTTTCCTTTTTTTTTTTTCTTTATTTTGGAGGACTGTATGAGAATATGACTAGCAATGCTTTTTGTTAAACATGCATATAGATGTTCAAGAACCATGAGGATTAATAAAGTTGAAAAAATACAGAGAAAAATTTAAGAAAGCTTAATTAAGGGAAGGTATAAAATGTTACTGGAGCATTTTTAGTGGTGAAAACTTATTGTTAAATTCTTGCTAGAAATGAAAATAGGCGTTGGAAAAAGAGGAGGCTTGAAAGTGTGGTAAGTCAACCTCAACTACCTGGTGAGGGAAAAGGATTTATGAAAGGGAGAAGATATGTCACAAAATGTTGAAGTAGCAATTCTGAGAAAAACAACTTTAAAGAAATTATATTTCCGCATTTAATTTTAAATAAAATAATTTAATTACTAAATTAATTTAGTTTCTGCAGAAAATATCAGGATTTCTTCAAATAATGTCAGTACTTTCAGTACTTCAATTTTTCATCCATTTATATTAATTTTAACTTTGTTCTTCTTGTGTTGTATTGGAAGTGGAGTACTCTGCAGGGAAAGCTTCTGTTAGAGTGCAATGAAGAAAGCACAGAATTTAGTATTTATTTGTTACCATGATCCTTTTTGATAGTAGAAATCAAATGCCCCTTTGTTGCATTCCTAGATGGACTCCTTTAATATTGTGGTGCATAGATTTGACTTTTTCCATGAAGTGCTTCAGCACTCACTGTGTTGTTGCATTCCTGTATTAGCAGCAACATTGAAGGATATGTCATTTTTATGTTTTTCCTAGCTTGTTTTTACTCCAGTATGAGTTAACTTCTTCACGTGAAATAAAACCCACTCTTACTTACATTTCACAAGCCTGTGTAGAGGCTACTGTGCAATACTGATTTAGTAGTGCAGTCTGATTGATTTCAAAATGCAGAATTAGGGGTTGGTTTTTCCAACTTTTTTTTATCTCAGCTCCCAAAATACAAAAATTTGGAAAGCACTTAAGGCAATAATCATATGTACAGCTTTTGTTACATAGTTCTCTTTACTTGCTTTTTATTTATCAGACTAAAAAATATTTCACTAAAGACTGGAATTTCAGTGATGATACCTATAATATCAAACAGTATGTAAGTTCTCATAATTGTATCCAAACTCACTTTTTTTTTTTGGGAATCAGACTCCTGGCATTGAGGAGTTGCTTTTGTTACCACTTTCATTGTCTCCATACAGTACTGTATTGTGTAAACTCACAATGGGTAAAAACAAGGTTTTAATTTAAAATCTTTTATTTGTGCCTATTCACACAAAGTATGGACAGATAATTTTAACATCCTTCTGCCGTGAAAAAATTGATGTATTCAGTGCTAAGACAAGAAAGAGCTATTGTCACCTTTTGGTTTTGATCTGTTGTTTTCATTGCAGATTTTTTCAGTTTGACTTGGTATGTGATTTTGCTTTCTCTTCGGACTGCTATGAAGATACTTAAAAAAGAAATAGTATTTGACAGTAAACAATGTGTTATGGAACAAAAAAATTTTTATTGTGCTGTAAATAAAGAGATGCCATGGGAAAGGATGAAAATTAATTTGGGAATGACAGTCCTCTGAGACATCAAAAGGTCTGCTCCACCAGGTCACAGTATTTCTTTCTATGTACTGTTGCCTGGAGCACTGTGGGATCCAGCAGTATACAGGGGATACTCTTTGGTTCTTCCCAGAATCAAAGAAGGGTAAAAGCAGTTTCTTTTGTTTTTTATTCGAGCAAATTCACTGTAGAATAGTTTTCTTTCTTGAAAGTTTGTTGGAGTCTGCTTTAGATGCCTTAGTTACATTATGTTTTTTATGGTTCTTGCCCACCAAGCTGTCAAACATTGCTTTTGCCCTGTTGTATTCAAACAAGTATGACTGAGTCAACTCAAAGTGTAAGTTGAGATTGTTCTTGTCTAGTGTCAGACTGTCTTTATAGTATCTAGACAAAAATCAGTAGAAACTATGGGAATAGAGTAATTCCTGATGGGTTTTTTACCTAGTGAAATCTGTCAAAATAACCTCAAGTAGGAGGTTGTCCTGTGTGTTGATCAGGTGTGTTTTTTTCCTCTGCTGTTTTACTTGCCTACTGGAATAGCGTAATCTTTTAGGAACACTGTGTTCTGTTCAATAAGAAATCAATCTTTACACTCCAGTTAGATGAAGTAATATATAGATTGAGGAAGCAAAGTACGAAAAGAGCTGCATAGGAAAGGGCAGATGATAATTAACTTAATTGTCTATATGTCAGAAATTCCTTTATGTGATCCTTATTTCTACTCAGTCATGGCTCCTGAGTGATATTTCTTTTTTTCCTCCTTCTTTATAAGCCTGTGAAATAAGAGGATAGGAGAGTAAAAGTTCAATTCATTTAGAGGAAAAGATAAGAGCATGCAAAGTGGTAACCCAGAAAAATACTTTGACACATAACAGGATTTTTTTTCCATGCAAGTGTAACTCATCTAGATAATGTTTCACTAGTGCTGCAGTAGATGACTTTGTAGACTACTCAGGTGAGTTTGCTTAATGATTCACGTGGTATATTTGCTTTCTGATTGGTTTCATTTCAAGTGTTAAATTACTGTTCAGTTGTGGAGATAAGTAATTAGTGTGCAAGTCTGATTCAGGATAATCTGTCTGACTATTCTGAATATTCACAGTAAGTACTTTATTTCAGTTGGAAACTTATTTTGAGCAGTACAGAACAAACATTTGAAATAGCTAGTTGCACTTTTGTACCATCCTGTCTCTATTCATTCTCCAAATTGCTGGAAAACATCCCATTTAAGACAGAACCCAAATATCTCTGGTTTCACTTCACAAATACATATGTGCTTCCCAGTTTCTGCTCAGTGCATAATGAAACTAAGTATTAATATGATGTACCTGTGTACTCAGAAATTAGATGCATTAAAGAGCTGGAGCTTTTATAAAAAATGTGTGTGTGTGTGAATTTTTAGCTCAGAGCCAAGAGTCTCTTTCAGATAGGTGAGATTTTTAATGATGTTTTAAGGGTGTCTCCAAGTACAGACTTTTGTTTTGATAAATGTTAAGTAAGTAGTAATGAGCTAGAAGGAAGACTCGAAGGAGCTGCTTCCTCCAATTCCATGAGGACCTGGGGAGTGGGAGAGTAACAAACAAAATTACTGATGCTTTCCTTAGTAATGTGGGTACATACCTTTTTAAAGATTCAGCTAAATCATTTCTGCCAGCACCAGTTTATTACTGCAAGTGTAATAATATATCCAAAGAGCAAATGTTTTGTCTTTTGAATAGTAAAATGCAACTTCAAATGCACTGTTTAGCATGTTTTTGCTCAGCATATTTTCATTCTTTTTTATGATGTCCTTATGAACCAGATGTAAGCTTTAGACATCGAAAACTCTCACATATATCATCAGATGTATTGTAGAATAATCTAGAGGATTATTGTCTTGTTGATGATTTTTTATGTTTCTGTACACACTTCATTTTAGCTAGTGAATTAAAAGCAAAGCACTTGCACTTCAGTTTCGACATGAAAGTTTTATCAGTTTCTTACCACAGTTATGGTGTCACTGCTAGGAAAATATTATAGATTAAAGCCCTTTTGATTTAGAAAGAGATGGGACAAAACAGAATGAGGAATTAAAGCAGACTCCTGGAGAAAAACACAGAGTTCTAATAGGCATTGAAGAGTGAGAGTGTTTAATGCAAGTGTCATGAGAATCAAATGAAATTATTGCAGAAACTTGAAGTTATTGTTTTATGGCAGTGAGATTTTTCTGTATGCGAATGAATGTATGTGGTGAGCAATGTTGTATTTTTTTTTCTTGAGCTGCAAATTCAGCCAGACGTAATTCTCTTTAAAAGTATTTTGTAGCATAATCATTTTGATAGCCTCACTCAATAGTAATTTCTGTTTGCTATGACAAATTCTGGAAATTCTGCAGAATTTTGAATTCAGCTCTGGCTTGTTTTTTGGTGTGCTATAAGTGCAAGTTAAACAGTATTCTAATGCATTCTTAATCCATTAACACAGGTACACCTTCTGTAAATGACTATTTTTGAATAAGCTTCTCTGAGTAATTTCTGTTCAGGCTTCTTCAGTAGCAGCAGGGTGTTTGGTTCCTCATTTGCATTACTGTATCTTACAGTCATTCAGTTTTGACTTTGATTAAAGTGCTAGTGGAATTAAAATAATGCTGTAGAAACTGCATATGTCAGATAGTTACATTTCGTAGGCCTAAAACACAGAACATGCATGCTCTTTTGCACTTGCTTTTTGTCTATGAACAGGTTTTGGTTTTTGTTTTTTTTAATAGAGGCTCACAGGACAGCAGCAGGAGATAAACAGCTTAATGCAGAGAAAAAGTGCTGTGGATGAGGAAAATGCCCGTTTGAAGAATGAATTCGGTAACTTGAACTGGAAATTTAAAGATAAAAGCCAAGAACTTAAGGTATATTGACTTGTACATAGTTTTATAAGACTGTAGCTTTGAAGTAGTTCTTTAAGCAGTGTCAGCCTTTGTGGCACAGAAAGTGACAAGCTTGGAGAAAAAATTGCCTTAGGCTTTGCTATACCTTACTGTTTTCTCACATACTAACTGAGAAAGATGCTTTAAAGCCAAGAATCCAAGCTTTATAACTTTCAGATAAATAGTTAATGATGGAAATGGAGCAAAGAAAGTAGAAGTGTGAAGATGTGGCTTCTTGTAATTAGATTCTGATGGGACTGGCATTATTAATTGATAAAGCTGAGGTCTGGGAGGATATGTCTGTGTGGGTCTCAAAAATAGCTGGGGACAGCATCAAAGGCAGCTTGATCAATTAATGGGCTCTTTGCAAATGTGTACTCATCAAAGCTGTCATCCAGCTAAAAAATATGACCCTTCCACCTGCATGAAAGAGGCCAATAAAAGTGCACAGGTGACCTTGGCCATCAAATATAGAAGCTGCTGTGAGGGTAAAACTGCACAGTTTATATTTGCTGATTAGTTCTCACTTTTTTGTTTATCGGCCCTTGTGGTACTGTTCTACAGGACACTGAGGAGCCTGCACAGAAGAAGGAAGAGCAAAACAGACTGGTTATAAAAAACCTGGAGCAGGAAAATAAGGGATTAAATATATGCTGTGCCGACCTGCTAAGTGACCTGGAGAAACTGAGGAAGCAGGAGGCACAATGGAAAAAAGAAAAATCTGGCAATGATACCAGAATAAAGGTACAAAGTGGAACGGACTCCAGGATGTTATTTGAGAATTAACTTCTCCAGACATTTTACTACAAGTTATTTCCTTTAAATAGCAAGTTATATATTCAAATCTACCAGTGGGGACTTACATTAATTTACATTCTATCACTTAAGACCCACAGCTTTTTAAAAATTGATGCTGCAAAGCAGGAATCTGACTTCAAATAGTCATCTTAAAATGTAATCATTAAAAAATAAAAGATGGTGTACTTTGAGATTATTTATATATATATGTGTATATATATATGTGTGTGTGTGAGAGAAAATAAAAGCTTAAAAATATTACCACAATTTTTTTCTTGATTTGTAATTTACTTACATATAATCTTGTTGCAGTAGACTTAATCTTTGTTGGTATGAAAGAACATGTAGTTCCAAATAAATTGTGCCCTAGCCTCCAAAGGTCTCTATTCTATGAGGGGTATTATTATTGCTTACACTATATTAAAAAGTTATTTTCATAGTTTAAGATAAAGCAGAAAAGAAAATAACTGAATACATAGTGCAGATCTTTTCTTTTTTATTTGAACTATACTTTTTTTTCTTTCAAGAAAACAAGCCAACAAAATTGGCTCATGTTTTTTAAATTCCTCCAAGAAATGAGCCATAAACATGGCAAATCTTAATTCAACAACTGCTAGTATACACATCTAGGTAGTGGATTCTTTTTGTTTGCATGACGAATGTACACTTAGAATGATGTGTTCTTTTACATTATTGAAGTACATTCATTGCAATAACTATTTAATTAGCACCTCACCCAGAAATGCCCTTTTTTTTTCCCACACTAGCAATTTTTGGATTGTTATGATGATGGAAAGTCTTTTGAAAGAGCTTAATTCAGATCTCTTAACATGGGAAGTAAAGTTCTTGCAAATTGACTTCTTCAGACTGGTTATGATGAAAGGATTATAGAGTACCTAGGACAAGAAATGATTTGTTGATTCTTGGGAGGGAAAAATCTTGTGAGTGCCAAGCTGATAAAATAATTTTTAAGTTGCCAAATGTAGTGCTTGTAATATTGGACAAATTGTTGAAAATCTGTTACTTGTCCCTTCAATGAACAGAGTCAGAATATCTCCTCTGTCTCTGTCTTCCTGGCTGATGAGGCATGCTGGTGAATGAAAGAGCTGGGCGATTGTAGGGATGGGAATTAGTAGTGTTGGTAGTTCAAAGGGGTGTTATAAGCCAGTTAAGTTGGTGTCTAGAGTGTGAAAGAGAGTACTTCTGGGGATAGGTGTTGCCTGAGACAGCCAGGGATGTCACAGAGTTGGATTTGCTGTTTGCAGACTAGGAAGAACTTGTGAAGATAATAATTTGCAGTCCTGGCTGTAATGACCATGAAGTTGCCAAGGCCAAGACCTTGAGACAGTGATGGAAGGAAAATAGCGCAGTACAGCCCTGGAGTTAAGAAGTAGAGTCTTCAGATGTTGAGGGAACTTGTAGGTGGAATCCTGTCAGAAGCAGTTTCGAAGGGTAAAGAGCTCAGGAAAAGCTATGATGTCTTTAAAGACAGCTTTCTACAAACCCATGTATGGTCCACTTTGGAAAAATATCTCAGGAGATCAACTTGGCTAAACAGATATCACCACTAGATTCTGGTGTAGGCTGCAGATGGAAAACGGTATTCGAGATGTGGAAACTGAAAGCTGTAGAGGGAGTTCAGAAACATTGTCTGGACACTGAAGGGTAGTGGTAACCTACGTGCAGTTGAAAGTTGCAAGTTATGACTGATACAATCAGAATTTCTTGGAACTGCTTTATCGGTGAAAAACTGAACAAGGAAAATGGGGACCTGCTGCTGAAATGGAATGATGAATTAATTACAAAAGGTAATAGATTCAGCAGAGTTACTTAATATTGTCTTTGCCTCAGTCTTCTCCAAGGTGTCCCCAAAAGTTTGTGCCTAGAGACAGACTTCAGTGGGAAGTACTGAGAGTGGATGTGTTGGAAGATACCTGAAAGAACTTGACTGGTGCGTGTCCATTGGGACTACCTGAAATTAACTGCACTCACAGGTGCTGAAAGCATTGGCTGCCTCTCACCCTTTAATTTGGGAGTTGAGTCAACATGTTTTTGTACATGTTTTTAAGTAATAGACATGGCATTAACAATCTTAAAGATGTGTTGTATACAGATGTTACCATGTTAGTCTCCTCTGTCTGAGAGAATAAAAGGAGTCCTTCTCAAAATAAGCTAGCCCAACATTACCTTTAAAATGTGCATTAGATGGTAGAAATGCAAGATCTAAATCACAGATTGCTTCTTAGGAAAAGTAGTTACCTATGAAAAGGCTGAAGTGTTAGCTTTTTTTTTTTTTTCCATCCTTCTGTCTTTAAACCATTTCCATTGAAGAAAAGTGCCACTTCTCACTTTTGAAGAGTGGTTGTTACTGTAACCTACAATAACCAGGTATAAAATTCAACTTCTTGAAACTGAGAGAAAGGAACAGCTTCTGTGAATAGTTTGTCCTTTTAAAGAACGTTTCTGTGAAGTTTTGTCATACTAGCTGAAATCAGTATGAGACAGGTTAACAGGAGGATACCTGATAAGGTGGCTAAAAGGCTGACAATAGCGTTTTATTGGTTTTCTTTTCTGTATGTACCTTCATATAAATAATATACAGTGTACAGAAGGTTAACTGTACATCTGCCTAAAGTAGTTCTTGAGAACTTTTTGTGCTTCTTTTGTGATTCCCAGAGTATATATATCAACTTTCTATATGTCCTGAAAGGGAACAAATGAAAAAGTCATCAACTAGCTAGGTGTCTCCCTATCTAAGAATCAGTTAGTTATTTGAGTTATTTGATTGTTCTTGATACTAAACTATTGTTTAGTATCAAGATAAATATATTTTCCTCCAAACTCAAGTCACAAAAGAATTTGTATGTAGATGAAAAAATGTCAGACTGGCAGATTTTAAGTGGAGGTGAAGTAAAAGATAATGGGATTGCTTACTGGTGGGTTGGTTGGTTGTTTTTTTTTTAATTCCTAGTTAGCATAGTACTTTTGAAGTTTCTGAAGTCTGAAGGTTGAAATTTTCAAAGAAGCGGCCATCTCTCTCGAGAGGAGCCTGGGATTTTAGTTCCAATGAAAAATGAGAGTTTTATTGAGATGGGACCTTGAAAAATTACTCTCACTTCTGTCATAATATATAACAGGAAAAAACATGAAAACAAAGCTACTGTCTTTGAAAGTGACTTTCAAAGGGTTTGAAGCTACAAATAACAAAACTGTGCTGTTAATTCTTAGTGACTCCATAACGGGCATAACTGTACTTCCTCATGCCTTGGTTTTCTTACACTTTTTATGTTTAAAGTTATTTTAAATTCACCTTTTCTTGCTGTCTTGCACTACATCTTTTATAAATATGCATTTTCTCTCTTGTATAACTGAATTATTCGATGTTTTGACTGTTTCAAGTAGCTTTTTTTAAATAGGCTTTAAAAGCTTGAATCTTAAATGCTTCTTTGAAATAAACTATAATTTAAAAACCCAGATTGGAGTATTTGTGTTAGGTAAATTTTCACAAATTTACATAGCATGTTTACGCAATGAATATTTTTGGCTACTGTATCAGCAAGAAGGGAATGTGATAAATTCCATATGATCTTAAAAATGCAGATACTCAAAAATTGAGTGTAAAATATTATAAGTTTTTTCATGGTCAAAAACACGATGTTGATGAAAAACTAATCGTGAGCCTGCAATGTGCACTTGCAGCCCAGAAATCGCTTAATGGGCTGCATTGAAAGAGATGTGTCAGCAGGTTAAAGGAGGTGATTTTCCCCCTCCACTGTGCCCTTGTGACACCCCACCAGGAGTGCCCTGTATATTTCTGGTGTTCCCAGCATGAGAAGGAAATGGTATTCCTGGACCAAGTCTGGAGGAGGGCCCTGAGGGGACTCAGGACCACCTTCTCTACAAAGACAGATTGAGCAAGTTGTGGCTGTCCAGCCTGAGGAAGAGAAAGTTGTGCGGAGACCTCATAGCAACCTTCCAGGATCTGACCAGGGCCTACAGGGGAGCCAGAGTGGGACTCTTTGTCAGGAACTCTGGTGATAGGACAAGGAGGAGTGGTTACACATTGAAAGAGGGGGAATTTAGGTTAGAGATTAGGAAGAAGTTCTTTACTATGGGGATGAGGACACATTGGAACTGGTTGCCCAGGAAGTGGGCAGATCCTGGCAGTGTTCAAGTGCAGTTTGGATAAGGCCTTGAGCAACCTGATCTAGAAGGGAGAACTCCTTGCCCATGGCAGGCAAGTTGGAAGTAGATGACCTTTCAGATCCTTCCTAACCCAAACCATTTGATGATTCTATTTTAGATTTCAGTATTCAGCTGAACTTTTGGACATCAATATATATATTTCAGTAGCTAAGGTATTTGTGTAACAAGTTTTTTTCTTTCCCTTTTTTTGTGTTTTACTCTTTCAGTAATGCTTCCAAAAAACTCAAGCTTTCAAAATATGTTCAAAAAGATTGAGCTGATTAATTTCTTACTTGAAACCAGAAGCTGAAGTTAAATATAATGAAGTACTGAATGATACTTTTTACCTGATTTTGAAATTCGCCATTAGATAACTTCTGAAGTTTTATTTATGACAAAATAATGTATTACATATTCTTTGTATTGTATTCTGCAATGGATGATGGGAACTTAAAGCATTGGTAATGTTAGATTTTTTTCATCTCTTCCATGGAAAACCTGCAACTTTGTAGTGTGGTATTAGAAATAGGCAAATACAATTTATCAGAGAATATATGAACTATTAAAATTTTTGTTCACATATTAAATACCTTTACCTACAGAGGAAAAAATACTGAGGAGAAGCCCTACAGTTACTTGTCTGCAAGTTATAAATACCTTATTACACTTAAAAAATTTTATGTGTTGATAGTGAACTGTCTCCTATAATTTTGAATTTTTTCATTATTCAAGGAAAAATTAAGTTTCTCTACCTAGCCTTTGGCACTGAAGGGTGACTCGTTTTTTGGGTACACCAGGTGTGTAGCCTGATATTTGTCGAGAAACAAATTAATTTCCTACTTCATTCACGTGTGAATTTTGCTATTTCCTCACATCAATGTTAATGTTATTAACAGGACATTATAGTTTTAATACAATTTCAAGGATTTCAATGAATTTGTTGGTAGTAAACTTCTGATACATCTAAATACCTATAGGACATTTTTATGCAATTTTAAGGAATTTAATTTATTTAAAATTTAATTATTCACTTTTTAGTTATAGAAATATTTTGATGACCTCAATATTTGAGGTGTCATTGCTGAAAGGGAAATATATGCATTTTCTTATTTCTTTAAGTCTGTATGTAAATGGAAAACTAATATACTCTTGGCAGTAGATTAGGGATGATATTCTAAGAGGAGGCTTTTATTTTAAATTATTAATGTATCATGGAATATTTGCCTTACTGAGCATAGTGATTGCATCTGTGAGTAGCATAATACCAAAGAAGGTCTAAGGCTGTTGCCACCATCTGAAATTCTGTTCTTGATATTGCTGTAATATTTATATTTCCATTCTTGCCTCAAAACACTCTGGGGACAGTAGTCATACAAAGCTTGGTAAGGACTGATGTGCTTTTCTTAGGGAACTCCAGCAAGGTTTATGTAGACCTTGAAGTCTTGTTTGAGTAAGCTGCCTTGCTATTGTGTTTCCTAGATACACCTTTGCAGTTTGCTGACTAATTTTTACAGTAGGGCTCATGGTAAAAGGCAGACCCTTGCTCATTTGCATTGTTTTCAGTGAGCACTTTCAGAAATTTTCTGGTATGCTGTTTCTTCTCATGAAGAAGCCATTCCTTGCACTGAATTAGCAGTACAAAATAAGAGCAGATTTAACAAGCAGTCTCAAAAATTAATCTGTATCTATGATTCTTAGTTCATATACATGATATTGTGAATTCTTGTGAGAGGTTAAAACAATGAATGCATAGCTGCTTTTCTTAGGAACTTCTATGTAGAAAACAAGGCTTAATCAGTTTAGAAGTTAAATTGGGAAGGTTGCAAAGAGTTGATTCGGGTTCCTCCTTCCATATCCAGCAACTGAGTTAAGGAAAACTTCTTAGAGTAAAGAAAAGGTGGCCACCTAAAATTTGAAATACATCTTTTTTCCTGGTATTTCACATTTTTCATACATGCATATATGCCTACCTGTATGTATTTGCCTAGATTGCAATAAATATATGCATTTATGTATGGGCACATCCATATATCTATATACATAGATAACTTGCATAGCAGATTTTAATTATTTCTTCTTAATGCATTTCATTTGCTTTCTTTGCAGAATTTGGAAATCAATTTGGCAGAGACAAGAGATCAAATAAAAAGTTTGCGCAGTATATGCAGTAACTTGTCATCTCAGGTAGATGTGAAACAGGAAGAACTTTTCCAAAACCATTGTGATGTGGTTGGAGCTAAGTAAGTATTTCATAATAACTTTAAGTCTGAATCCTCTCAAAAAGGCTATTATTCCAGTTAAAAAGTGGTATCATGCATTGAAGATACTTTTGTGCAACAGTGTGTTTTACCATTCTGTTCACAAGGTGTAAGGCTTCTGGAAGTCTGCCAGTTTATGTAGACTCTTCCTGATACATTTTGACTCTTGTATATCATAGCTGGTTTTGAGTAGTGATAGACTTGAGAAATTATACTTCTGTAATTTGCATTGTGTCAGAGAACTACCAATCTTGACTGAAAGTAATAAAATAACAATATGATTAGGGACATGAATATTAATTAGAGAGGCTAAGCACCCTAAACTTGAAAAAGCTTTAAGCCTAAGTGTAACTTCTTAATTAGATTAAAATCTGACAAGTCAGCAAAATTCTGTGTGGGCCTGTTCTAAAGGTTTAAAGTGCAGTGATTTAAGCTTTATCTTAGGTCTCACACACTGTTTCTTTACACTGAATCTGTAAGATTAGTGCTGCATTATTTGTGTTTTGGAAAAGAACTAAAGGACAGAATGAATTATATGAATTGTAAAGATTACCTTAATTCTGGGGAATACAGATATAGATATAGTAATGTTAGAAGATGATTGTTAATTCTAAGTCAATTGTCAGAAAATTGTCCATGTTTTACTTCTTAACTTCAGAGGCATACGTGTTGTTTCATTCCTATGTTAGATTAATAATAGTCCCTTCAATATTCCTTTAAATGGTGGTTTTGCCTGAAGAGCTGCAGTTGGGAAGTAGAAATCATTGGTGTGGATAGTCCTCTTTACTTTCCAAGCACAAAAAAATCTTTCTGTAGGGAGTCAATATCTAAGTCTTTTTTTTTTAACCAAAAACCAAGAAATATTATTTTTGATGCATCTGAACTAAATTGTCATCTTGAAATCTTTTCATGTTGAAATCTCTGCAAGAAAGATGATGTCTATACAAGAAAAATTATTTTCATGTTTAGAAGAAATTATACCACTTGGGTTTTAAAAAGTCAATAAACATGCATAAGCTTATTGGGAGATTATATTGAAAGAGGCAGTCAATATAATTTGTGAAATTCAGCAATGGGCTAGTAGAATTTATTTCCTGAAATTATTCTCAGAAAAATACATATGTGTGAGGACTGGGGACAGCAAAGAAGGCATTTTAGAGTCTGGTAGTCAACTTTGCAAAGTTACTGCTTGCTGGTTTCAGCTTCAGATGTTGCAGTCTGAGTTGGCCTAATCTTTTAACTTCAAATTTCTCAAAATGAATTCTTTGATATTCTTTGGAAAACAGCCCCTTAGAATTTGGCGCAAGCACCTCATTAAAATGTGGAAGTAAAATAAAGACATTTTTGAACATAAGAGCTGAATATGAGGTAATAAAGAGATGAAGACTACACTTATTTTAAAGTGAAGTCTTCTTCTATGTTTTCCATATAACAAATCCTCTAGACTTATGGGAAACTATTTGATAAATCAGTCATATGGGGGGGATTTTGTGTGCTCTAACGTTTTCCTTACTAGATAGTTAATGGTATTGCAATAAGTAATAGTATTTTTGGGTATCACTAGTATGTGAGTTACGCTTCACATGTCTGTATGTATATGTTTGATCAATATCATTATAATTTGTTTTCTGCTAATCTTTCTCAATGAACTTCAGCTACAAATTTCTTGTTGACATTTCTGTTATGAAGAAAGAAGGCTTAAGCTTATATTATGTAAAATTCACAGTTTCAGTAGTTAGCAATACATACCAAGAATTGCAAATATTTTGTATTTTTATAGTATAGAATACTGAAATTTCTTATCTTATTTCTTCTGAGATGTCAGTATGTAGAGAAAATTGCTTTTCTGTTATTTCTCAATTAAAAATGGCATCAAAATTAAGCAAGTCTTTGTAAAAAGAAGACAAACTCTTATTTAAGTTAAAGTAACAACTCCCCAGTTAAAGGAAAAAATCTGAGGAGAAAATGAAATCTTTCCATCTTCTCATTTTCATAGGCCAAAGTCTTGTGACTGTGTTGACTTAATGATTAAAGCATTTAATTTTTCCTGTTTATGGTAATGTTGTTGGGGTTTTTTAAAATCCATTTAAAAGTTATTCTTATGAAAGTATCACATCGAATGCTTAGTTGTCATTTGATGCTGGCAGAAAATTCTCAGACAAATAGTGTGGAAAATAGCCCATTCTCCTTAGTATCTTCAGTTTCCCATAATCAATTTCAAACTTAGAGCTGAAAAAGGCAATTTGACTTGCAAATGCATCTACTCTTCCCAGTGCTCTGTCTTGCTGTTTGCTGCCTTCCTACCTTCCCCACCCTCTCATTCTGTGAAAACAGAGCAGGAACACAATTGAAATTATTAGAAACAAGCTCTAAAAGCAGAAAGAAAGAAATGAAGTCAACTGGCTTCCTTCATTTGGTGTGTTCTTTCAGATACAGCATAGGCAGATTCAGAAAAATACACCTCCTGCTGACACCTTGGTAATACTATCCAAAGTTTTTACATTATGTGGTAAGTTCAATTGCAGAAGCAAGTCTCCAGGGGAATGTGTACATACTGGGCTAGTGCTCTGTTTCTTGTGCATTCACCACTTCCCGTGTTGTACATATCTGTCAGCTTGTTGGCAAGAGTTTTTTTTTTAGTTTAACAGTAGATGTGTCTGTAGACATCAAGAGAATTGTTTTCTTCAGGAAATAAGTGGAGATCAAACTTTGAAGAAATGGTCCATTGCAGCTCTGGTTCTACAGAATAACAAGGTGGTTTTGAAAATACTACCATATGGCAGTAAAAGTCTGCATACTTTTGAGGTGTGGGAGATAAATTTTCTAGAACCAGTGACCAAACAGTATTTACAGGATACATCCTGTGTAGTGACTGTCTTGAAGAAGCCATTACCTTTCTTTTTTGGCCTAATTTTTGCCAAGCACTCTTCACCTCACTGGGTTTCATTTCAAACTTCTGAATTACCTGTGACATGTGTTTTCTTGTTATATTTTTGATGTTTTAATTTAGTACAGATTTTCTGTATCTCTTTAGAGTCCATGGTAACCTTTCCATTTTCATGTTATCAAGCTTGGTGATTTTTGCTTTAAAATTGTGCTAAATATCAGGGCCTAGAACTTTGTGATCTGACACAGCTCTGGTGGAACTCTAAATATCAAACTGGAGAAGTTTGATTGATTCACTGAGGCTTGAGTCTTGCTGTCATAAGTATCCAGGAAATATTAAACTGTTTGCAAATAGAGTAAAATCTATTCTAAAATGAATTTGAATTTCTTGCCCCAGTGTTTTTAGCAGAAATGTGGGCCATGACTTCATTCCTTTGATTCTTATCTAGTCCAACTCTATCCCTGATGATTTTACAACTATTTTTTCCTGCAATAATGTTTCTATTTTTACTCCTCCACCGTGTGTGCCCCCACCCTGCCCACCACCCCTTCCAATACAGTTGCTCTTAATTTGTGTGCTGTAAATTATGAGGCAGTCAGATTTTTACTCAGGTCTTGTGTTTTGCTGCCCTTGTATTTTTCAGGTTATTCTTTGCTGTGTGCTGCAGCAGTGTCAGCTACAGCAGGTTGCCTAGTATTGTAATCATATTGTTGCTATCATATTTCTAGAGTCCCATACCTTCTGGGTGGTTTTCTCACACGCAGCTCTTCACAGCAGTGTTGCTCCTGCTTCTTTGTCAGGGCTCCTCCAAGGCTCTCCCTGACCAGCCAAGCCACCCCCTTTTATCCCAGTTATCTTCATTGGCCACAGCTGCCACCCAGTTAAGGACATCACAGCTGCAGCCCATTTAGAACAACTAGGACTGGGGCAAAGCCACTTATACAATACATATATTTTACTAGGACTCCTTCTGTAGCCCAGTACCATGTCCAGTCTGAGTATGTCCAGAATGGAGACTCTGCAACCTCTCTGCATAGGCTCTTCCAGTGTTTGGCCTCTTTCAATGGATAAAAATATTTTTACTGTGTTTAGCTGGAATTTCATCTGTTTTTTATTGGTGCTTATTGCCTCTTTTCCTGTCACTGAGCACCACATACAAGAGTCCATCTGCATCTTCTTTCTAGTCCATCTGAACTTTCCTTTCTCCAGGCTGAGCAGACCCAGCTTTCTAGCTTCTCTATGTATTCTATGCTGCTCTCTATGAAGCAGATGCTGCAATACTTAAATCATCTTTGTGGCCCTTCTTTGGCTCTCTCCAGCCATGTTCATGTTTCTCTTGTACTGAGGAACCCAGAAACTGGCACAGCACCAAGATGGGCTTTAAAACTTCTGACTAGAGGGGAGGTATCACCTCCCTTGTCCTGCTGGCAGCAATATCCTCTTCAAAGCTCAGGATGTCATTGGCATTTGGCACAAGGCCACATTGCTATCTGATGGCCATTTAGGTGTCCACTAGGATCTCCAGGGCATTTTCTGATAAGGTGCTTTCAAGCTTGTCTGTTCCCAGATTGTGCTTTTATACAGGATTTTTAACCCCAGGGGCAGTAATTTGCACTTGTCTCTGTTGAACTGCATGAGGTTCCTGTATCCAGCCTTTTGTCTGGTCTGTAAAGGTTCCTCTCAATGGCAGCCAAGCATCTTTTGTGCAGTTCCCCTTTTCTGTGTCATCAGCAAAGTTGCTGTGGTGCATTCCGTCTCATTGTCATTAATGAAGATGTTGAAAAGTGGTGGCCCTAATGTTAGCCCCTAGGCTGTTCCTGTAATGCATGGCCTTGTGCTTAATTTTGCTTACAGCTCTTCAAACCCAGTAGTTCTACCAGTTCATATGATGGACATTTTTAAGCAGACAGTTTTACTGTCTGCATATCTAGTCTATACCTCATCAGTCTGTCTATCAAATTTTATGGGATACTATGTCAATAGTGTTACTGCAATCAAAAAGAAGAGCATCGGTTCTCACCCCTTATGCAATAAGAATTCCTTCAGAGAAGGGAATTGCCTCAAAGAAAGCTGCCAGGCCAGCTGGGTACAGCATGGTGCTAATAACATCAAGGTTGTGGGTTCAGTCCCTGTAAAAGCCATTTACTTAAGAGTTATACTTGATGGTCATTGTGATCCCTTTCCAACTCAGAATATCCTATGAATCTGTAAATATTATTTCCTCTTAAGACTCCCAGTGATCATCTTCTCCACTAGATGGTCCATCACCTTCCCAGGGACTAAGATGCAGTTGACTGCTCTAGTTTACCAGAACCTTCTTTTTAACATAGGCCTTCGTAAAGAACCTGTATCCATGCATGGCAGTGCTTCAGTCATGTGAGTTGTCCCACCTTGTCTCTGTGATCCCAGTGAGTCCATCAGGTACCGACAGATCCCTTATTCCTCCTGTTGTCTTCCATGAAGATGTGCTGTGTCCATTTGAACAGCAGCTTCAGATAGGCACCCAGTGTAGCTAATTTCCCAGTGTGTGGAAAATCACACTGTAAAAGACCAGTTTCTACAAAGGAGACAGAGGAGTCTTGGGCTTTTGGAAGACATGGCCTCCTTTATCCTAAACTCCTGACTGCATGTTGCCCCCCTCCTCCTTTTCCCATTGGCTGAGGTTCTAGGAAGATAAAGCCTTCCTGAGTCACCTACTACATTCCCCCTGTAAGCTGTATCCCTCTCACCCCCATCATGCATTGCATGGCTGTGAAAACTAGCTTTAAGCCCACCCTGGCTGGAGAAGTTAATATTCATAAGTCTAGTAAGCCTGCACATTTTGCCCTGAAGTTCAGCATGCGCTTGGTTCTGCAACAAACTTGAGTGGCTTGATATTCATGAAGACTCTCACACCCATTTCTCCAGAACTTCACTGGTTCTTTCAGAATGAGTTGTTTGTGAAGATATTATCATCCATTTCTCCTCTCACCAGGAAGACTCTTATGAACCTCCCTCATACTGTCAGCACTCCATTATTTGTGTGCATAAAGTGAACATCCTCCCTGAACATTCTGCTGCTCATCACAAGGTCTTTTCTGTCTGTATCTACCTGTCTCCTTTTGCCTGCCAGTCCAGGCCACAGCTCCCTCACTTGCCATTTCATCAACATCTTTGATCCCTGCCATTCCTAATTTAAAACTCCCCTCGTTGATTTGGCCTATTTCCTATCAAAGTGCTTATATATGTCTAGTTGTTTGTATCGCACATTGGTACTGAATAGTGCCTGGTAAAGGTTAGCGTAATTTCAATATTGGTCTGTAAAAGTGAAATAAAAGAAGGCTCCCCCATTGATTTGCAATGTAAAAATAGTGCCTCATTCACTAAAGACAAAAGCAAGTTGAAGTACAAGTATGAATAAATAAAGTTTGATTTCTAGAATGTAGTGTAATGGAACTGTGACTGAATTTTCTTACACTTAAAAAGCCTTGAATTTAACATAAACAGATGTGTTAATGTGTTCTGACTGTGCTGTGGTTCTTGTGTGGCTGGCTGCAAGATTTAGTTTCCCCCTCTCACTGCCTTCCCTTAAGGATATAACTGGAAGTCTGATAAAGTCAACAAAAAAGATTCCCATTGACCTGAATACACTTTGTGGGCAGACTGTTAGAGAACACATAATACTGCATTCTCGGGTGACAGACACAGATAACTGCATTGATGTTTGCATACAAATTAAAGAGTAGCAATATAGCAGACTGGTCTTGAGGGTTCAACATTATCCCATGTTTTTCCCTTCCACAACAAAATGAAGATTTGATTGGAGAACCTGTGCAAAATTAATATAATCTGTGTTTCAATGGCAGTGAAAAGATATGCTATTTTCAATTATATACATGCAGTCAGGGAAATTAAAGAAGAGCTTGTTTGGAAGCCTGTTGTAGAGCTGTCAGAAAGCCCTAGTATATCACTTGTCTGTAGTTCTGCTGCTATTCCTCTGAACAGAATTAAATTAGTACATATGCAATACATAGTGCAGTTGCACTTTCATGCATCAGGAGTCTTTAGTTATCTCTACCTTCGTTAACTTTGCAGAACTACTTTACAATTTATGCAGAACAGCAGGACTTAGTGTTAAGTCCTAGTAAGCATTACACTTACTTACAAGTCCTAGTAAGTGTTATGCTTTGTTGCTCTCATAACAGGCTTTCTGAAATGGTGCTTTTTAACACTGAAACTAAATGACTGTTGTATTGTGCATGCAGTTTAAATTCATCTGTAATTATTCAGGTGTATCTGTATTGAATAATCATTCAGTCACAAATTCTAATCAGTGGCACAGGTTTTAGGAAAAACTTCTGTGAATTTCCTTTAAAATTGTTTATTTGTCATTCTGTTTTCCCTGGAAGAAGACAATGAAGTTGTTATTGCTGCTTACCTTTTATACATGAATCTTTACCTAGATATCTCCAGAAGCATTAGAAAAACACAATGATAGCTCCTTTAATGATAATTCCAGTCACAGAAATATTACATATGTGTTAGAGGTTAAAAAGACAATTCTTTGAGGGAGTAAGGAAGATAATTAGTTGGAGTGCTAAATATAAATTTTGGTGTCTCTGTGTAATACTAGTTTGAAATGTGCTTGTGAATTAAAAGGGAATAAGTAGAAAATACATAGGCAGAGATTAATAGAGTCATCGGTACTTCCAATGTATGTTGCAGAAAATGTTCAAAGTCTTAATCATTGTTTATAGTAAGTGTTACTGTGCTTTGATCTTAATTTAGAAAATCCATCAGCAGTACAGTGAAATTATTGAGAAATCTGATTATACTAGATCTATCCTATGGTTGCATTACAACACCATTCCTCTTATTGTGTTTATAAGGCTTTTATTATGTTATATGATATGCACCAAAGGTTTTGCTTACTTTGTTTATGGTTGTTGCAGTATTCTGTACCTGCAGACAAAAAGTAATTTATCAGCAAATATATTCATGTGTCTAGGGAGTAGATGCGTGTCAGAAAAAAAGGTTGCTTCACACATACTCTGCAAGTTCAGGAAAAAGTTTTACCTTTTTCTGATTGTTCTAAGTAAAAAAACCCAACAACTTATTTACAATTGATGTGTTCTGTGTATTTTACATTTTGACACTTACTGCTAAAGAGTTAACTGAATATTGATTAGAAAAAGATGAAGTAGTGAAAATTTATTTATTTTAGAGCAGTTAAAGCATTACAGGGAAATAGAAAGGCATCCCATTTTGAAGGATAACTGGTTTTTAGGTGTTTCTCAAAAGTGTATGGTAAATATTTTATATGTAACTTACAGTGTTTGTAAGGCAATTGACAGAAAAATAAATGAAGATAGGAAGCTCATTATCTACAATAAAATTATTTCCATACAATTTTTTAACAGAGGTCATTGTTCTTTTTCTTAATTTCTCTTTATTGCTTGTTTTGCACAGGAAGAAGTTAGAGGAGCTGCAGAATCTTTACAGACAAACATTGAAGATAGAACACAGCAGGCTGAGCTGATAAAGCAGCTAGAGGCTCTCAGTGCTGATATACAAAAAGTACTGCAAGACCATGAATATGCTCACACAGCTAAAACAACATATCAAAAAGTATGTTATTCTGCTTTATGCTCATAGGGTTCATTTTAATATCCATATGTACAATATCAATGCACAGAGTAATCAAAGCTGTTTGTAGTGTTGCATTTTTTAAATCTCTGTTATTCTCTATTATTGCCAAAATATAATTGAGTATCTGAGTTTATTGGTCTGATTGCGTATCAGCATATATGGCCCCTTGCATACATAGAATGGATCAGCCTTAAAAAGTTAAGATTTCGTTTCATCTGCAGACAAGTAGGATTGAATTGCCAAGCATATAAATTTCTTTATCTGATTTGGTGTTAATTATGTTTTTGTCTTCCTCTTCTGTAGGACAGGAGCTTTCAATTACTAAACTCTCCAAATTGATTTTCATAGTTCAGGGGAAGATGTTCTTTTCACTAACTGAAGTATTTGTGTGAATCACAAAGAATATTAGTGGTTTAAGATACAAGCAACTGCTCTATAAAAATTACCTGGAAAAATTGTTGCTATAATATCTTTTGAAATGGTTAACTAGTTCACAAAGTTTGAACAATACACACATTTGCAGAATGGTTTTATGTTTTTGGTGAATGTCAGGGGAAACATTCACTCTATTGATCTGCCAAACACTCACTACTCAGAACTTCTTTCAGGTTTATGAACTTATATATATATATTTCAGTCTCTAAAAAGTACAAAATATATGTTTGCTTCTTTCTTAGAAGGATTAAGAAGTAAGAAGGCAAGGAAGAATTTCTATAAAGAACTTTCACATGCCTTTTACTATCTTGGAACTGCCTTCTGAAGTTGTGTATTGCCAGTGCTTTTTCCCAAAAAAATTTTCTTCCCTTTGTCATCTTACTTAGAGTGTGCAGATTGTAATAAAATTGTGAAGCTAGACCTGAGTCAAACCAGTCAAACCCAGAATCAGTACTGGATTTCCAAAGGTGTGTTTATTTAGTATTTATGGCTTGTAGTGTCCAACACATTCTTGTCTACTTGACACTGTACCATGTGATGTTGTTTGCCAAGGTAATTTGAAATAGTGTGGAATGCCAGCATAAAGAGCTGTTGCATATAAAAAAGGGTGGAAAAAAGCCCAAACACCCTAGAAAACTCTACAGTTTATTTGACTGCAGTGATGATACAGTGATGATACTATGATGATATTAAATAATTTCTTCATTGCAGTAGTAGCTCAGTCAATCTACAGGTAGACCTTCTGTCAAAGTTGTTCAGAACATGTACAAGGCAGGAGGAATTTATCTGTCTAGAGCAAGGTAGAGTAAATTCTAGAATTTAAAAAAAGGAGAATAGAGGTGTCAGGAGTTGCTGCTTTTTGTGTTTTCCATTCTCTAGTCAGTGCTTCTGAAGGTGTTAAATTAATCCTTTGAGTCACTCAAAAAGAAAAAAGGAAGACAGTATGACATGTCTTCTCTGGTGGCTGTAAAACCATCTTCTTCCAGACAAGTTCTACAACAACACAATATGAAAGAAAATAAAACTGGATTTTCAGTTCTCATTTTCATGAGACTGTTTTAAATCCTGAAAAAACTTTTTATAAAGTTTACCTTACCTTGCACAGGGGAGATTTTGCCAGTTTTTCTTCAGTATGGGAAAGAATTTGACCTGTCCTATGAACAATAGTTGCTTAAGTAATGTGTAAAATTGATGGTTATATTAATATAGCAATAGGGTCAAGCCACTTCTAATCTGAGCTAGGTTCAATATTTAGGATTTCTTCAGAAAGATGATTCACAGTTCTTAGTCAGTCTAGACTTAAATTTCCTGCCTATCTTACCTTGTAACAAGATTAGTGTGTTTTAGAAGATAAGCCCTAATTTTTAATAACTGCCAAATAGTCCCAGTTTACAAAAGACTCTAAAATTTGCTGTTTTGGAGATGTTGAATTCAGTATTTTTTAACATGGAGTAGTAAACTCTCTTAAACTAGCAAAAGCCAACTCATATCTGCTAAAAATTAGTATTGTGGAACTGCTAAGTCTTCTTTTTGAAAAATATCAAACCTGAAAAAAAAAATGGAAAAAAGAGCAAAAAACAGTGAAAAAAGGAGTAAGTGAAGTTCCTGAGTCACAGTGGAATAGAGCTAATGTTTGTGGCAAGTTGAGTTAAGGGAACTTTGGAAGGGGAAAGGAATTAATTTATTGTGACAGTCCTATTCTATATTTCTGATCAGAACTGTATAAAACAGCCAATTGTAATTGCATCAAGTAATGTGGATTTTTCAAATCACAAGATATGTCTACTGAAGTCACAGCAGGCTTTTGGAAAACTCAGCATCTATAGAAATAATATAAATGTATATTTTTTTGCTTCAATGAGAGAGGAACGAACTATTGCAGACAAATATGTGTTCTGTTTGTCTTCCCTGCATTAATAATATGCAGTCTGCAACAGCTAGATAAGGATGTGTCAGCTATTCCATAAATACAGTCACAAAGGAATATTTTCCTACTTCTTCAAATGGCATTGAGCCTATCAGCATGTACATCCTATGATATATTGTCCCTTACAGCAAGATCAATGACCTCTCTATTAGTGGTCAGATAGGCACTATGTGCTGTAGCTCAGGCAGTTTGGTTGGCTCACATATTCAAAGTTCCTGTTAACAGGGTACCATTGAGAAAAACAGGGTTTTGTGCTGATGTTGATGTGTAGTATGAAACAGGAGACTGAAAAAAGAAAAAGTATTTATGATAAATCTGAGGTCATTCACTTGCTTTGAAAGATGTATAAATGTATTGAGGACCACAGATTTTCAAGTCTAGCTGGAGTGAGCAGCATGTTGAGGTCTGTAACCTGTTTTATCAAGTTGGGTTGACTTTACATACCTTTTTTCTTTAAGCACAAATTTTAAGGATGCTGTGTTCTACAATAACTCCTTTACATTAGAGCTTTTATGGAAATAAATTGATGTCTATTTCATATTGCAGCTGTATTTCATATTCTCAAGGATAGAGAATATTTTTCTAAAATGTGTAGCATCTGCTTTAGTGGTCCCAAATGCTCTGGGGACTTCATTCCTGTGCTGGATTTAATGAGACTCAATAGATTTGTCCTCATCAACAATTTCAAGGTGGAGAGATTTCAATCAATACTAGGGATAATAAGACAAGAAGAGATTCTGAAGTCCTTGGCCAGTTTATCACAGTTTTCTGAAATTTACAATTTAAGGCCTTTGTTTTTTAATGCTTTACTTTCACTTGATCTGATGTGGCCTTTAGGATCCATGTTAATCATACTGATCAAAAGTCGTTCAGTGGAAGGCCTTTTTAGTGGAGTGGAAATAGCATTGTCATTCAACAGGAAATGATAATTTATGTCCTGGAACTCAGCTCTCAGCTCTCGGATAGATAATACTATCAATAGTGGTAGTGTGCATGTCTGTGGATGAGGAAGAGCATTCTGCAGTAGTCTAATTAGACTATTTAGATATAGCAATTAGAAAGCACAGTAAGAGTTTGTAGTTATGAGGAATCACAGAAATCTGCATCAAGGTCATCAGCAAGTAGATAAAATTAGGAACATGACAGATACATTTTCAGATGTTGTTCTGTACCTGCATTTGCCTTTGGTAGTCCTTCTCATGGTGTCTTGTGCAAGTAGTTTGCTTTCCTTCAAGACGATGAAATTGTCATCAAAACATCAAGTTACTGTGTTGATGATAATACAGTTGTTTTACACTTCCAGTATTTTTTGTAACTGCAGCAACTTTTAAGCATAGTCAAAAATAAATGTTTTTATGTAAGCAGTATTAAATTCTGAAAATAAATGCTAAACCCCTATAAAGATCTGTAAATGCTAATAGTAGTGCAGGTTCCTATTCAAATTAGAATGAAAAGCCTAAGTCCTTTCACACATGATAAGGCAGGAGAGAAACTACGTGTCCAGTCAAATATGCTAAAGCCCACATAAGTAATGAGTGTATTGTCATTTTAATGTCTACTATGGGAAGATTTTGAGGAACTCAGATCTTTAACAGGTGCCCACACCTGAGTTCAAGCTCAGATAGTGTTCTCTATATTTGGAAAGTGTGTTAATTCAGGTAGTTTTTGTTTCTTGCATGCCAAACATCAGTCCACTTGGTCACATTCTAGAAAATTTGGCATCAGATGTGCCTATAGGTTGAAGTTGAATAGTCTCTTAGGGTGATATTAAATTGTGCACTCGCAAGCAATGGTTTTCATGCCTGAAGGACCCTGTACTGGTATTAGACCGCAGCAGTTCCAGTGTGTAATTGTGTAGACTGATAACCTGCTGATAGACTGATAATATTCAAGTATTTGTGAGGGAAAAAGTGAATATAAATAGAATGAAAGTAATATAATGAACATGCTATATATAGTCTGTCTGGACTGTCTCTTCACCTTCACCCTAGAGTTTCTTCTGCTGATTTCTGCCCTTGTTCTTTTCAAATTCTCATAAAAAGCATGGGTTGTAACATGGATTTCTGCAATGGTGCTGTAATAATTTCCATTATAGTTTTACTTTGTCTTAATTTAGACTAACTTTTAAAAATTTATGTCATTACTATATGTTCAATATGTCATTAATGCTCAATGATACTGTGTGTTTGGATTCAGAAACAGCTGGATATAGCAATTAGTACTATGATTTAGTTGACACGATGGCTTTGGTCAAAGGTTGAACTTGATGATCTTCAAGGTCATTTCAGGCTTAGTGATTCTATGATTCTATTTACTTGGGTCTCTGTAATGTACATTTTTAGAGTGTGAGCATTTTGATAAAACATTTAATGTAGGAGAATACTTGTTTTATACACAGTGCATATAATGTGGTTACTGTTACATTTTTTAGATGGATCTACCTTAGTTCCTCAGCTGGATGAAGAAAGTCTCTCAAATGACCCTACTCTCATACTTCAGTTGATACCATAGAAAAGCAATGACAGTATCAACTAAACACCTTTTGGATCATAGAACTGAAAAATGTATCTTGGCTGTTAGCTGGCATTTAGTGCATAGGAGCAATCTAAACCTACTTTAAAATAAATCCTGCACACTTGTTAAGTGTTGGTAATTTGTTTTAGCTGTTTCACTCTGCAGAGGTGTTTCTTTTTTTTCCAGTTGCGCTACGATTCTGGTTAACATACCATCCAATAATAGCATAAGTTGATTATTTAGTTTTACTAGGTTTTTTTTTTAAATTTCTCAGCTTTCCTTGGTCTGACCTAAGATAATTCTGCCATCACACATATTCAATAAATGTCAGTATTTCCTTTTCCTACCATTATCAGGCTGTGTTTTGCATTACATGTGAATAGCAATTACAGTTCCTTCTTTTGCTTCTGGAGGTCCTGGCTTTGGTTAGGCATTTTTTGCTTTCTTGATGGTATTTTGTTTTCTGTTTCAAGTATCTCTTCATTGATGTACCAAAAGAGTGTTTTCTGATGAAATCAGGTAAATCAATACAGGAAATTTGTTAGAATAGCTGAGAAATATGGAATACTTTACTTTCTGTATAATTCAGCTAAACTACTCACCCTTTCTGACTGATGAATAATGCTCTCGTGTCATATAGGCTAAATTTATTACAGATTTCGATACCTTTAATATTTTCTCATTTGTTTTTAAGTATCTTCCCCTGTAACAATCTAAGCTGCCTGTCAGAGAAAGGACAGCTATAATGTGTTCAGAAGAAATTCTCTTAAGTACAGTCAGTCAACAATTTTTGCAGAGCATTTGTGTGTTGCTTGCTGGTGCTTTTTTTCCCCCCATTGTCAAATGTCATAAGATGTTGTAAGGAATTATTTTAAATATATTCCTATTTCTTTTTTCTTATGAACAAAATTTATTTTTGTAAGTTTTCTTAGGGATTTAAAAGTTTACTGGGTAGATCTCTTGTCCTATTTGCATTCAAGTGAAATAAAACCGTTCACATACATATAGACAAGATTCCATTATTTTCTTCTGTGAAGTTTGCTAGTTCTGAGATAAGTCATATACAATATTTTTGTTTTTCTTTTGGATATTCTATGCAATGTTCTGTCTCTCTGTAAAACAGATGTCTGTTTTACATTCTGTTTCTATACACCTGACTTTATTAATGGTTAACATGTTTCATCATGCTGTGCAATTCTGAATATTTTGGAATGTGCATACTGCAATGTGATTAAATGTGTTGCTTCTTCTAAAACTGGGTCAGAAACGAGAATTAAACTCCAAATAATTAAATGTAAATAGTAAGCATTTTTTTGATCAACAGAACAGAAAAAGAAAAGATGAGGAGCCAAATGGAAACTTGGAAGCTGTTTTGGTTATCTGTGTTGTCTTCTGACAGCTAATTTTAATTTTTAAATTTTCTGATGTTAAATTCCTCAAAAAAAAATCTGAATATTATCAATAGTAGTAAAAACTACTATTGAATAGTATGTTGGTGTTGTTTAAAAAAGTATATGAACCATAGTTTTAAAAGATGAATAGTGTGAATATGTTTTTTATGCATAGATTTAGCTAGTTTTAAACTTGAATATGTTTTTTATTAGTACTGTTTTCAAAGCAGGAAAGGTTGGAAAAGTTTGTGTGAGGCAAAAGACATGCTATTTGTCTTCTCCTGACAAATGCTGACTACCAAAAAACCCCATTAGCTACATCAGGGGATGTGGCTGCCAACTAGGAAAAAGCATAATATTTTTGATGTTCTCCATTCATCTTACTAGGATGCTACCTTTCAGATACTATAATTATAACCACTTAAGTACTGCTAGTCATAAAACCAGCAAATTGTCATACCAGTATGATCTAGCTAATGAGCTTATATAGTTATAGCTGGAAGTAACTGTGTCTTGATGTTCCATTCATTTGGAAGGACATTATATGGTTTTGATAAATGAACTGTTTATTTTCCTGTGAGATACTTATTTCCATAAGAAATTGGCTAATCTTGAACTTGCACTTCTAGAGAGAGCATTTCTAAATATAAATATATAAATATAACTATAAATATAAATATAATATCCACTAGGCACAAAAATTTCAATGCAAATGTTTACTGACTTGGACTCATTTGAAATATCAATCTATCTGGACTTTGAATTAGTTTTGCCTGAGAGACATGATCTCTGATCTGCCTTGGAAAAAGGCAGGAAGTAATTCACTTTGTCCTGTGTGGATTTTGAGAGCCTGTGGGAGTAGAAAATGAGAGGAAGGATGAAAGGCTGATTGATTATTGTTTCCAAATTTCTCACAAAATATTAGGTAGTTTCCCAAGCTAGAAGTTGTGATTATTTTTCAAGTCTTTAACTCGTAAGTGATATAAACAAATGAAAGGGAGGAAGAATTGTATCATTTTTAAAAAGTGACAACAGAAAGAGTAAAGGCAAAATCATTCTTACATGCTGCAGTAACAAATATCCCAAATTTTTTAAACATGAAGTGTTTCTCTGGTTGAAAGGCTGGAATATGCCTCTTGGTAATGCAACACAAGGCTCATTTTTGACTGGATTTTGATTACAGTCAAATTTGCCATCACCACCTTTACTAACCAATTTAAATTTCAGAAAGGTAATGATTATTGTGTTGATTACCCATCTGGGGTTTCTGGAGGGGAGAAAAATAGTGATTACCTTCTCTTGGCCTGTTATATAACCAGAATTCCAGTAATTTGTAAAATCCTGAAGTCAAGCATGATTAAAAGGAATCTTCTAACTCATCTGTTTCTTGACTGCAGCATCAGAATACAATGGTTTTGGAATAGAAGCTTGGTTAACAGGACACCAAAGCAGTGTGGACACCTGTTAGTTTTGCTTTTACAATTTTTTAAGGAATCCTTCCTAAGAAGAGAAGTTGGTTTAAGTACAATTTTATTTCTGCTATGAAATACTGATTTCTTGAGCATGTTAAGATTAATGCCTTGCTTGAAAGTTTAGCCTATGAGACTTGCTAACAGTCTGTTAAAACAGTGAGGTATCTTCTTCAGATACTGAGTAGCTATGAGTATAGGACATCAGTGTTGTGTGTGTTAGGGAGATTCTTTCCTGGGCTTGAACTTTTCTTGTTGTTCAGATTACATTGAGTTAGGCAAAAATTAGTTTTTTAGTGTTGGCTTTGTTAGCAGGAATGTCTGTTTTCTTCCATTAAAGGTAAAAATGCCTTTTTAAAATGCTGTATTCTTAATTGTTGGGAACAAATGTTTGCTTCATTTTATTTGGCTATTCTGGTAATGTGTGTGATGAAAAATTTCAGACTATTTTACAGAAAATTTATATTTACATCTTATTATGTATGCATTTAATTGTTCACTTAGTATGCCATAACTATTATCCATGTGAATAATAAATATATAAATATATTTACTGAATTGAAGCAGTCATTTCTGCCCTGACTCCTCCTTTGTGTGTGACCAGAAAACCAAAGACAATGTCATCAAAGAGGTGTCACTTGATCAAAGACCAGTAATTAACAGGCAGTTAAAGTTTCCAATTGTAACTGTAGCATTTGACAGGTATGTGTGTTCTACCTAATACAGTATCATAATTTCTCATTATGAAGTTTTTAAAAGTAGTCAGAAGAGAAAATACCAGTAAAACAAGGGAAGTACATAGATTGCACGTATATGTAACTTAAGATTATTAGACAAAAAACCCCCAGATTTTTAGACTAAAATACAAAGTTAGATCCATATGAGAAAAAGAGAAAAGAAATATTTCAAAACTGCATCCATTGTTGCCATGCAAAAGTCCATCAAGGTGTATTTTCAGAGTATGACTTACTGGTTTTTAACATCAGTTTTTCAGTGGTTTCAATTTATTAGACTTATGTAGTAGAGTCTTTAAAATACTGATTTTGACTGAAATATAAATGGTAAAAGAATTGAGTTTGACTGGGTATCTATAGTTTCTTTTGGCAGTTCTAGATTTAGTCCAATATACCCACTATTGCAGTGTGAATATTTGAAGTCCATGTTTGAGCTTAATTTTCTGTCTTAGTAATTATGCAGCATTAAAAAAGGGGATATCACATATTCCTAAAAAAATGCTTTTTACATTACAATAATTTTGGTTTTACTGTTAGAAAACTTAGAGTTTAATTTATATATAATAAAAATTTCTCATTCTTGCACCCTTTGTGGGTCAAAACTTGACAGAATTGTCTTCCAGTTTCTAGAAATACTCAATTCATTAAAAAAGTAATTTAAAATCATCAGAAAGAAGTCAAAATGTAGTTTTTAAAGCAACTAACAAGTACTGTAGTAAAAAGATATTTGTAATGGACAAGATGAAATAAAATTAGAATGGGTATAATTGCTATGTAACACTGAAACACATTAAGGAAAGCA